>NC_038248.2:16331988-16410681 GCF_000004515.6 Glycine max | reverse complement strand
TGTGGGTTTGTGAAACTTCGTGTGTGCTTTTGTTGAACTGTGTAAAATGTAAATAATTGTTGTCTATTTCGCATTCTTTACACCGCATTCTAAGCACCCACGGGTTTGAGTAAAAAAGGGGCCCTATACCCGGGTTCATGGGAATTTAAGGAGTGGAGGTGAATCTATCATCATGCTAGGTCTCCGACTTGCTTGATAATAGTGAAACCTCGTCTAGAGATTTCTCTCTTTATAATGTGTTGTCGCTGGTATTCCATACCGCCACAATATTATTATTTTGAGTGATGATACCTCTAGAGAACGGCTGTGTGAGTTATAAATTGTTGGGAAGTAGTTATTAGAGACCCCTAGATATTATCTCATAGGTTCCCAAATACGGGCAAGGAGCAAACACGCTCCGTGCCATTTGTTCTCATGCATCTTTTGATAAATAGCACTAGTTTATAGTTTTTTGCTAGTGGTGTTTGGTTTCTTTAGAGTAATACGTAACCTTTTTAATGCTACGTCGAGGCGCCATCATGCCCAAACATAGCATTAAAATTGGATCTATGCGGTCTCGTATGTGTGAATTACCCCTTTGTGTTGTTTTCCTTCTGTTTCATGCATACGCATTGCATCATTCATGTCGGAGTCTTGATCCACCCCTTTTTTAGGTAAATGATGGGGACAAATCAAAACGGCAAAAGGTTTTATCAAGTCAAGGTTAAAAGTCTAGATGTCACTAGCCTCAAGGAATTGGGACGATTGATGGGACCTCTCCAAAGGCAAGCCTTCCGCAAAGTGTACGGGAAGATTCTAGATTTGACCGCAGCGGAGGTATTTACGGAAGCTGTCGTATCCCTCGCCCAATACTATGACCAGCCGTTGAGGTGTTTCACGTTTGGGGACTTCCAAATGGTACCAACTATTGAAGAGTTTGAGGAAATATTAGGATACCCTCTTGGGGGGAGAAAACCATATCTTTTCTCCGGCTTTCTTCCTTCCTTGAGCAAGATTACAGCTGTGGTTGGAGATTCAGCAAAAGAGTTGGATCGCATGAAGCAAACTCGGAACGGCGTAGTGGGCCTGCCTCGGAAATACTTGGAAGGCAAGGCAAGGGATATGGCAAGCCAAGAGAAGTGGGGCCCGTTTGCGGATATATTAGCTTTGTTGATTTTTGGGGTTGTCCTCTTTCCGAATGTTGACGGTTTGGTAGACTTAGCCGCCATTGATGCTTTCCTCGCATATCATCATAGCAAGGAAAGTCCAGTGGTGGCTATCTTGGCAGATTTGTTTGACACCTTTGACCGGAGGTGTGAGAAAAGCAGTGCACGGATTGTCTGTTGTTTACCCGTTCTCTGTGTGTGGTTGATTTCACACCTATTCCAACAAGACACAAGACACCCGTGTCCGCTTCAAAGTTATTGCTCATGCGCCGAAAAAGGAAGAGTCGATTGGGACCAACATTTGGCGGAGATAGGGGGCAGCGCAATCAATTGGTTTCCTCGTTGGAAGGAAGGCAAGGAAGGAGTTCTTTTCTCGTGTGGGGACTACCCTAATGTTCCATTGATAGGGACTAAGGGGTGTATTAATTATAATCTCGCGCTTGCCATAAGACAGCTAGGGTACCCCATGAGGGGAGCGCCAACGGAAGGGAGTCTCTCACCTTTCCTTGTGAAAGATTTAGGCGCGCAAGGTCTCAAGGTTATACAAAGAATCCACAAGGCGTGGAAGAGTCCGTTGAGGAAAGACAAGGAGCTTAGGGGCATCCGTAATGGCGTCATCGGATGTTATCATGGATGGCTAAGAATTCACACGCGAGGGTTAGATTAGCTCTCCAAGTTGAAAGTTATCGATGAGGAGAACTTCGAAGCTCCGGAGGAAGATGAAGAAGTCCGAGCTCTAAAATTAGAGCTAGGGAAGGTAAGACTCGCCAAGGAGAAGTTCAAAGCAGCTGCTACACACATCCGGAGAGAGTGCACCGAGTTACAAGAGGAAAACGCGGCCACTGCAAGAGCCCTTGAACAAGAAACCAAAAGGGCCCGCAAGGAGGAATATGGCCGAGAGAAATTCCAAGGAGCATTGTGGGGTAGCAACAATGAGCTCAAGCTCCGAAGAGAGGAAAGAGATCGGTCACGGGTGCATGGCATGATCTTAAAAGAAGAGTTGGTTGCCTGCGCGAGGTCCAAAAAGAGTTTGGCTCAATACTTGGAAGCCATGGAGCAAAGCATGCTAGCTATCATAGGGCAATACAAGGAAGAATTGAACCAGTCTATGGCCCATGACCAAAAGCTAGTGGAGGATTTTGCACAAGTGTAAGCCGGAAAAGAAGCAAGAGGGAGGGTGATTGATGCATTGCATCAAGAAGCGACTATGTGGATGGATAGGTTCGCCTTGACCTTGAATGGAAGTCAAGACCTCCCGCGTCTATTAGCCAAAGCAAAAGCCATGGCCGAAGTGTGTATGACCCCCGAGGAGATTCATGGGCTAATCAATTACTGTCAACACATGATAGATTTGATGGCCCACATAATTAGAAACCGTTAGGTTCTCTTGTAATACCTTTGTATAATCTTGCCTAGATGAAAGCTTTGTTCTTTTTATAAAATGAGAAGTTCTGAACTCATCATGTTATCTAAAAAACCTTGGGGTGGATCCAAGTGCTCCGATCATCCATTTGCATATTCATGTTTTGGTGGCATACTCACCGTTGTTTATTTCTTTAGGAATTTCATCATAACTAAGAAAACACCAAGGCACCCCTATAACACTCGATCCAGAAAAATGGATAATGAAGAGGGCGTGCAGGAACAGATGAAGGCCGATCTATCGGCTTTAAAAGATCAAATGGCTTCCATCTCGGAGGTCATGTTAAAACTCCAGAAAATTATAGAGGATAAAGCCACGACAACCGCCTCCAGTACAGTTAGGGAAGCGGAGCCGGTGCTGCAACCCGCTTTAAATCAGGGCCGAGACAGAAACACGGCTGTGTTTGGTCGAAGGTATAGTCCGCAAGCTTATCCTTATGGCTTGCCTCCGGACTTCACCCCCCGTGCCACCCCGGAAGATTTAAGCCAAGCCCCTACTTTTGAGGGGCAACTCCCGCCTTATGACGACTATCCCGGGCAAGACGATGAGGAAGGAGATACCCATCTTGGCCCCCTGCTCCACCTCAAAGATCCGTCCCCACATGAACTATCCCAACCGAACATAGTCCGCCATATCCCGGCCTCACCCACACCTGTAAAAGAATCTGTTCCCTTCGCGGAAGATAAGGGAAAGATTGAGGCGCTTGAAGAGAGGTTAAGAGCAGTCGAGGGCCTTGGCAATTACCCATTCTTGGATTTGGCGGATTTGTGTCTCGTGCCCAACATCGTCATCCCTCCCAAAGTTCAAAGTACCAGACTTTGATAAGTACAAAGGGACAACATGTCCAAAAGGGCATCTCCGGATGTATTGCCAAAAGATGGGGGCGTATTCTACGGACGAAAAGTTGTTGGTCCATTTCTTTCAAGATAGCTTGGCCGGAGCAGTGGTAGCATGGTATACCAATCTGGAAGCTTCCCAGATCCGATCGTGGAAGGACTTGGCAACTGCCTTCATTAGGCAGTACCAGTACAATACGGACATGGCTCCCGATCGGAACCAGCTTCAGAGTATGACTAAGTGAGAGCATGAGTCCATTAAGGAATATGCCCAAAGATGGAGAGATCTCGCAGCCCAAGTCGTACCGCCCATGACGGAGAGGGAGATGATCACAATTATGGTAGATACGTTACCCACGTTCTACTATGAAAAGCTGATAGGCTACATGCCAGCTAACTTTGCGGATCTCGTCTTCGCCGGAGAAAGGATTGAATCCGGACTACGAAAAGGCAAGTTCGAATATGCTGCCAATATGGCCCCCAACAACAACAGAAGAGCCCCAGTAGTGGGCGCGAGGAAAAAGGAAGGAGACGCCCACGCAGTCACCACCGCCCCGACATGGATGAAAGCACCCCAAAGTATCCAAAGCTCATACCAACCCAATCCCCCAAATTTTTTAATCCGAGCCGGGAATTCTCTCCCGACTCAAGTAAAAGGACCACCCGCAGCAGAAAGAGCGCCGGCCCAAATCACAGCTCCAGCCGCACCCCGGCCAGTTAATAATACAGCCCCCGGCGCGACCTATAAATATGCACAGCACCCGCCCCCGAAAGACAACTTCCCTCCTATTCCCATGGCATACTCCGAGTTATGGCCTTCATTATTGGAGAATCATTTGGTGGTGGCCATACCCGGGAAGGTCCTCCAGCCACCCTACCCTAAGTGGTATGACCCGGGTGCCAAGTGTGCGTACCATAGTGGAGTTCCCGGACACAACATTGACTCCTGCCTCCCGTTCAAATATAAGGTACGACACTTAATTAGTGCCGGTTGGCTATCGTTTCAAGAGGAGGGCCCAAATGTTAGAACCAACCCGCTAGCTAGTCATGGAGGGGCTAGCGTGAACGCCGTCGAAGAGGATGGGCCATCGCGGGCAAAGAGATTAGGAGAGGTAGCTACTTCTAGATGCTTCATCTATCAATCACTGCAATCGGCATCCATGGTCTCTCGTGGCGGAGGCGAAAGGGACGAATGTTTGTTTCACCTCGGGGAGTCACACGACATGGAAACCTGTCCCGCGGTAGAAGAATTGCTTCAGCGACTCATGGACTGGGGGCAGCTTGAAGTGTCCATAGGAGGGAGGGAAGAACCACAAATTTGCATGCAGTCGGAAGAGAAGAGGGTTCCTCTAAAACCCAAGGCCCTAGCGATATGTTTTACTAGAAAAGGGACCGGCTCCACACCCATATACCCCCGGGCGACGCCCAAGTCAACGCCATTTGCATATCACAGTAATACGGTCGTTCCGTGGAGTATACCCCTCCCGCGTCCAGCCAAAGAGTTTCAACCGAAGTTGACTCCCTATCAGCTAAAGTAACCAACATCACCGGCCTCAGTGGCGTAACCCGTAGTGGTCGGATGTTCGCTTCCCCTCACCCAGCGGAATTGCCCTCCAAAGGGAAAGCGCCCATGATCCAAGAGCCCACAGACATAGCCACCCCCTTGAAAGAAGTAGATCCTCCAGTAGTAAGAGGGGCCGAAAAGAAAGAAGGACTTCAAGGAAAAACAGTGACTTTGGAAGAAGCCCATGAGTTCCTCCGCCTCATCCAACAAAGCGAGTTTAAGGTAGTCGAGCAACTGAATAAAACTCCAGCAAGGATCTCTTTGCTTGAACTACTCATAAACTCCGAGCCTCATCGTGCGCTGTTGATGAAGGTCCTTAACAATGCCCATGTAGCACATGATATCTCAGTGGAGGGTTTCGAAGGCATCGTTAATCATATAACCACCAACAATTATATCGCGTTTGCGGAAGAAGAGATTCCTGTTGAGGGGAGAGGACACAACAAGGCTCTACATGTTTCGGTGAGATGTATGGACCACGTTGTCGCAAAGGTACTTATCGACAATGGATCGAGTTTAAATGTAATGCCGAAGACCACTTTGGAAAAGCTTCCTTTTAGTGCGTCACGTTTAAAACCGAGCTCGATGGGGGTGCGAGCCTTTGATGGTACTCGGCGGGAAGTGATGGGGGAAATCGACATTCCCATTCAGATAGGCCCCCACACTTGCAACGTGGTGTTTCAAGTAATGGATATAAATCCCGCCTATAGCTGCCTCTCAGGAAGACCTTGGATTCATGCCCTGGGAGTGGTCCCTTCAACGCTTCACCAGAAATTGAAGTTCGCAGTGGGTGGACTTTTAGTGATAGTGTCGGGTGAAGAGGATATGTTAGTGAGCTGCCCCTCCTCCGCACCGTACGTAGAAGCGGCGGAAGAATCATTGGAAACGGCTTTCCAATCCTTTGAGGTGGTGAGCTGCGCCTCTGTGGAACCAAGTCCGTCGCTACCTTCTCTCTCCAAAGCGGCCATAATGGTGGCGCGTGTTATGCTCAGGAACGGATTTGAGCCTAGAATGGGTCTAGGCAAGGACTGCCTCGGGAATGCCGACGTGGTCGATATCAAGGGAAATCCATACAAGTATGGATTAGGGTATGAGCCCGGGATGCCGGGGAGGAGGAACGTGCCGTCAAGATTTCGGGCGGATAGGGTATGACCCGGCTGTATTAGCCAGTGTTTCACCAGTGCTGGAATGGTGTCCGAGGTGGAGGTGGCCGCAATAGAAGAGGAGTTCCCTCAAGACCCACCAAGTTTTGTGCAACCATGCCACCCCGATTCCCAAGTGGGGAACTGGCGCGTGATAAGCCAGTCAAAAGTCTATACCGTTGATTCAATGTAATTAGAGCCTATAGATTTCCTTTCTCTTTTGTTTTGTGGAACCTACCTTATTAAATAAACAAAGAGATATTGTTTCATCTGTTCTTGCAGTACCACCTTTTCTCATATCATTTTGCATGTTTTTGTTTCTTTTGTCTTGTTTAGTATAGATATGAGGGTCGATTCTTTGAGGATCCTAACAACGAGGGTTTGACAATCAATTTCGATCGAGATATAAGCCAAACAATAAATGAGGAAGAGGAAGAGGACGTCCTGTCACCAGAGTTGGAGAGGTTGGTCGCTCAAGAAGAATGTGAAATGAAGCCTCACCAAGAAGAAACCGAATTTGTAAACTTGGGGACCACGGAGGAAAAGAAAGAAGTAAAGGTAGGAACCGGTATGACCACGCCTATCCACCAAGGCTTGATAACCCTTCTTGAAGAGTATCAAGATGTCTTTGCGTGGTCATATCAAGACATGCCCGGTCTAGATTCCGACATTGTGCAGCATAAGTTGCCTTTGAATCCTGGGTCTTCCCCGGTTAAGCAAAAGTTACGAAGAATGAAACCCGAGATGTCTTTAACAATTAAAGAAGAAGTAAAGGAAGCACTTCGATGCAGGTTTCTTAGTTGTGGCGCGGTACCCGGAGTGGGTGGCCACCAAGTCCCGAAAAAGAGCAAGGACGGCAAGGTTCGAATGTGTGTAGACTACCGAACTTGAACCGAGCCAGTCCTAAAGACAATTTTCCCCTGCCACACATTGATATATTGGTAGATAATATAGCCAAATTCGTCGTTTTCTCATTTATGGATGGTTTCTCGGGGTATAATCAAATAAAGATGGCACCCGAAGATGTAGAGAAGACCACTTTCGTCACCCTATGGGGAACATTCTGCTATAAAGTGATGGCCTTCGGGCTGAAAAATGCTGTGGCAACCTATTAGCGTGCCATGGTGGCATTGTTCCATGATATGATGCATAAGGAAATAGAGGTCTACGTAGATGACATGATTGCCAAGTCTCAGACTGAGGCCGAACACCTTGTCAATCTGCGTAAGCTGTTTGGAAGGTTGCGGAAATACCAATTAAAACTAAACCCAACCAAATGCACCTTTGGGGTGAAGTCGGGGAAGCTATTAGGATTTATCGTAAGTCAGAAAGGGATAGAAATAGATCCCGAGAAAGTGAAGGCCATCCTTGAAATGCCAGAACCACGCACGGAGAAGCAGGTTTGGGGGTTTTTGGGCAGGTTGAATTATCGCGAGATTTATCTCGCAACTCACCCCTACCTGTAAGCCCATTTTTAAGCTATTACGTAAGAACCAGGCGGTCTTGTGGAACAGTGAGTGCCAAGAGGCCTTCGAGAAGATCAAACAGAGTCTCGCAAATCCCCCGGTGCTCATGCCACCTGTAACAGGAAGACCTATTTTCCTGTACATGACCGTGTTGGAAAAGTCTATGGGGTGCGTGTTGGGTCAGCATGATGATTCTTGGAAAAAGGAGCAAGCCATTTACTATCTGAGCAAGAAGTTTACCGCATGTGAGATGAATTACTCAATGCTGGAAAGGACGTGTTGTGCTCTGGTATGGGCATCACATCGGCTTAGGCAGTATATGCTCAGCCATACCACGTGGCTTATTTCCAAAATGGATCCTGTGAAATACATCTTTGAAAAACTGGCCCTCACGGGACGAATCGCTAGGTGGCAGGTATTATTATCTGAATTCGATATCGTTTACGTCACCCAAAAAGTGGTAAAGGGAAGTGCCTTAGCAGATTATTTGGCCCAGCAACCCCTCCAGGATTATCGGCCGATGCACCCCGAGTTCCCAGATGAAGATATCATGGCCCTGTTTGATGAGAAGCGGATGCACGAGGACATAGACAAATGGATTGTTTGCTTCGATGGGGCATCTAATGCTTTGGGCCACGGAGTAGGGGCAGTCCTTGTATCCCCGGATGATCGGTGTATTCCTTTCACGGCTAGGCTAGGTTTTGATTGTACCAACAATATGGCCGAGTACGAAGCATGCGCCCTCGGGGTTCAGGCGGCCATTGATTTTGATGTAAAACTACTCAAGGTGTATGGAGACTCAGCTTTGGTGATACGCCAGTTGAAAGGAGAATGGGAAACTAGGGATCCGAAGTTGATACCCTATCAAACTCACATCTTGAGGTTAGCCAAGTACTTTGACGACATTTCCTTCCACCACATACCTCGGGAAGAGAATCAAATGGCTGATGCGTTAGCCACCTTGGCATCCATGTTTCAACTTGCCCCACACGGGGATCTGCTGTACATCGAATTCAAATCTCAAGGCAGGCCGGCATATTGTTATGCAATAGAGGAAGAGCGGGATGGGAAACTGTGGTATTTCGACATCAAACAGTATGTCGAGAACAAAGAATACCCACCAGGAATTTTTGACAATGACAAAAGGACGTTGAGGAGATTGGCTACTGGTTTCTTTGTAAGCGGTACCATCCTGTACAAACGAAACCACGACATGACCCTCCTACGATGCGTAGATGCCAAAGAGGCGAACTTCATGATTGAGGAGATCCACGAGGGTTCCTTTGGGACACATGCCAATGGGCATGCTATGGCCAGAAAAATCCTTAGGGCCGGTTATTATTGGCTCACCATGGAAAGCGATTGCTGCGCTCATGTCAAGAAATGTCATAAATGTCAGGCATACGCGGACAATGTCAATGTTCCGCCACATCCTCTGAATGTTATGTCCGCCCCTTGGCCTTTTTCCATGTGGGGAATAGATGTCATTGGGGCCATCGAACCCAAAGCGTCGAATAGCCACCGCTTCATTCTTGTGGCGATAGATTACTTCACCAAATGGGTCGAAGCAACTTCTTATACTAATGTCACAAGGAATGTGGTAGTTAGATTCATAAAGAAGGAGCTGATTTGTCGATACAGACTCCCCAGGAAGATCATTACTGACAATGGCACCAATCTGAACAATAAGATGATGCAAGAGATGTGCGAAGACTTCAACATCCAGCATCATAACTCTACCCCTTATCGGCCAAAGATGAATGGAGCTGTAGAGGCTGCGAATAAGAATATTAAGAAGATTGTTCAAAAGATGACAGTGTCATACAAAGATTGGCATGAGATGTTGCCTTTCACCCTGCACGGATATAGAACCTCGGTACGAACTTCTACTGGGGCAACACCGTATTCCTTAGTTTATGGGATGGAAGCAGTACTCCCGTTTGAGGTGGAAGTTCCTTCTTAGAGGATAATAGCAGAATCCGGCCTAGAAGAGTCGGAATGGGCTCAAGCACGCTACGACCAACTCAACCTCATTGAAGGTAAGCGTTTGACAGCCATGAGCCATGGGCGTCTGTATCAACGAAGAGTAAAGAACGCATTCGATAAGAAGGTACGTCCACGCAAGTTCAACGAGGGGGACCTCGTGCTGAAAAAGATGTCCCACGCAGTTAAGGATGGTCGAGGCAACTGGGCCCCGAATTATGAAGGACCTTTCGTGGTGAAAAGAGCTTTTTCTGGGGGTGCTCTGATACTCACCAACATGGATGGCGAGGAGCTGCCCTCGCCCGTGAACTCCGATGTAGTTAAACGATATTACGCTTGAAGTCTGGGGCAATCAAGAGGACCGCTGCATGTTTTTATTTCCGAGTTTTTCTCGTTCTTCTTGGTTTCCTCTAGGGATTCCCATTCACTGTATTTGTCTCGCTTCTTTGAAAAGAAAAGATGGGCGAGGTTTCAGTCCTCCCTTTGGTTTCAAACCTTGTGTTTTAGATTTGTTATAACTTGAGCCCTCTTTGCTCGGTGTATGGGGTGCCCCAAACGCTTATCTAAAATTGAATCTAACCAGCCTTCACTAAGAAAGTTATCGCATAAGGAACATACATGCACATACACATGCATATTTTGTGGTAACAGGGGAAGGGCCTTCTTAGGTCACGATTAGAAGTCGAGACAAGTTGACTGCGGAAATCAACCAAGGTAAGACGATGGCTGGACACGATTGGCCATTGGATTTTTTGTTTCCTACTTACAGGTACATAGGGACGGATGCAAGTGGGGATAGGGTCACGACCGACCGATCGTTGCCCCTTCCCGGCGCTAAACAAGCAGAGAACGTCGCTGCAAGGAAGCCCAGTATCCTTTGCATTCGCAGTTTCTTTAACTATTGTTTGTTTTAAATAAGTAATCGACACCTAGTGCTGATTTAAGTAGGTTCAAGTGGGCAAACGCTAACCCATAAGGAAGGAGGAGACATGGTTAATGTTCCCCTCAAAAAAAAAAAGTACAGGTTAGCTCGCCTGGGCGAGCAACCCCTGTACGAAAATATAAAGGGGTGGAGGGGGAACGTTTTCTTCACCCAAAACTCTTCCCCCTCACTTCAAAAACCCCCAAGCTCACGGGAACTACGAGAAAAGCAGCCCCCAAGCTTCCATTGTTGAGTTTTTGCTTCCCTTTTCACACTTTAATTCACTCCCCACAAGTAAGTGCAATTTCCCTTGGTTATTTGGCTCTCCATTGATGTGTTTTGGTGCTTTAGTTGCTCATTTTTTGCAAAATTCGTGAAGCAATTTGCACCTGAAATCCATGCTTGTTTTGTGGAGTTGAGGATTTGAATGAGAAGGCCTTAGGCCTATGTTGTGTTCTGAAGCAATGGGGCATGCCACATTGCCCCCATTCTCTTGCAATTTATGTCCAAACATGCGCCCATCAACTGCTCGGTGAAATGCCCCAATGATATATGAATATGATTTTGCAAAATTGGGATGGTGGGGCTGTTTTATGTATGTAGAGACAGCATAGGAAAGTCAAAATAGATGCCCAAATGCAATCCCAAGCTTAGGAACCCAAACTTTTAGCTTCAATGCAAGAAAACATACTCATGACTAGGAACCCAAAATTTGGTTTTAAAATTAGAAAAGCATGAAAATAGGGACTTGCTTGTAAGAATTCGGGCTGCCCCATGATTGGTACTTTGCACCTAAGTAACGTGGGAAATGCTTTTCAAAGGTGTGTAGATATATGTGTAAATATAAGGGGCATAAAATTCCTCACCAAGTATGAATAATTGTTTTCCTAAATAAATGTATGATAGCGTGGAATGCCTTTTTGAATGCAAATATGTGCAGGATGTAATTAGCTTTCCAATATGCATATAAATAAATATGAGTGAAACAATAAAAATTTGTATGGTGTACTTCAAATGTATGTAGGTAGTTTGTGATAGCAAATGTTTAGGATATAAATTAGGTGTAAAGTTTGACACTTTGAGCATGAAAGTGTGTTTTCTTTTTCAGAATGTATATAGGTGTATGGCAATTAGAATATATTAGATGTTCTTGCATGTTGACATGAGTAATAGGATATTTTCTACACATGCGCGTGTGCATAAATGGATTACATGAGTTTGGTCTAAATCAGAGGGGTTAGCACGACATTTTTGCGTTAAGATAAGCATTATCTTGTAAAACTAACTTCCAAATGTTTGTTCTCGCAGGAGATGGCCCCGAGGAAACTTGCCTCAAAGAGATCCAGGAAGGATAAAGCGGCCGAAGGAACTAGTTCCGCTCTCGAGTATGATAGTCACCGCTTTAGGAGCGCTGAACACCAGCAGCGCTTCGAGGCCATCAAGGGATGGTCATTTCTCCGGGAGCGACGCGTCCAGCTCAAGGACGACGAGTATACCGATTTCCATGAGGAGATAGTTCGCCGGCGGTGGGCATCACTGGTCACCCCCATGGCCAAGTTCGATCCAGACATAGTCCTCGAATTTTATGTCAATGCTTGGCCTACAGAGGAGGGCGTGCGAGATATGAGGTCCTGGGTGAGGGGTCATTGGATCCCGTTTGATGCAGATGCTATCGGCCAGTTCCTGGGATATCCTTTAGTGCTGGAAGAGGGTCAGCAGTGCGAGTATGGCCAGAGGAGGAACTGGTCCGATGGGTTTGATGAGGAGGCCATCGCCCATTTGCTATGTATACCGGGGCAGGATTTTTCCCGGACTGCTGCCGGGAGACGGGTGCGGATCATGCGCACCAACATGACCACCCTGACTCAGATCTGGATGACTTTGCTGCTCAGCAACATCCAGCCCAGCGACCATAATTCCGACCTCCCCCTGCCGAAATGTCAGCTGGTGTACGCCATCCTGACGCGGATGAGCATTCACGTGGCTCAGTTAATCGCTGATGCCATCTATCTATTTGCAGGTATGGCGCCTACCAGGCACCCTCTGGACCCGGATAAGTCCAACAGGGCCCTGGGATTTCCTGCCTTGATCACAGGACTCTGCCAGTCGTTCGGAGTCCCTGTTGCACCTAGCAAGGTTATTCGGCCGCCCATCACCCGAGCTTTTATTGAGAAGTATTGCACACAGAGACAGGCCCAGGGGGATGCTTCGCAGGCCGCAGACGCGCTGCCACCTCATCAGGCTGGTCCAGCCGAATCGTTTGATACAGAGCAGTATTTGCGGCATTTGGTTCGCCAGCAGGCGGCCAACCACCGGGCTCATGTACAAACTCATGATTGACTTTACTAGATGAGCCTCAGCCTGCAGAGCCAGGGTTTTACTTCTTTTCCATGCCCTACTCCGGACCAGTTCAGGTCAGAGGTCGCATGGCCTGGAGATTGGCCTGAGGCCCAGGCAGGAGAGGCGCCAACAGAGGCTCCCGACGAGGCAGATGAGGCCCGCGAGGACGAGGAGATGACCGATTTACTTGATTTCTTAGGAGGAAGCAGGGCCACATGATTGGGAGATCCCTTGATCCATATTTCTTTTTGTTTCTATTTTTCCTGTTATATATTTTTGTTTGACTAAGGGACTAACGTTTGTTTCATGTTTTGACTTTTGTTTTGTACATACATATCGTTTGAGTTGTTACGTCGGTACTTGTTTCATTGTTGTCAATAATGTTTATTGAAATGTCGGGACCGTGTAGAGTTTTTCATTTAGGAACGTCGTCCTAAAAAATAAAATGAACCAAAAATCCTAATAAAAAGAAAGAAGCGTTATGAATAAAATGTCTGTGTATACAAAGAAAAAGGAAAGTGTGTATAAAAGGATTTTTTTGTGTGTAAATGATGCGTGGAAAGGAATTCTTGTGTGTGTGAGCAACGAGTGTATATGAAGAAACTTTTGTATGAACCATAAGTGTGTGTTGGGAAAAATGAAAAAATCTTTGAACGTAAATAGGGTTTGAATATAGACTGTGTGACGTAAAGAGAAAGGGTTCCAATGCGTGTACAGAAAAAGTTTGTCATGTATAAGAATGTAGATGTACAAAGAAAAATTTCTTCATAGAGGACCATAGGTGTATAATTTTGTGAATATATAAAAATGAAACAAAAAGGAAAAAGAAAGAAAGACCGCGAAGGTCGACATGTTATAGTTAAGAAGCATAAATCATTCGTAAAGAGCAAACGTATCTTCTGGAAACAAGGGACTGATGCTAAGAGTTTATTTTTCGGAATAAACCGAGATAAGAATGGATGAATTCATTGAATTGATGAAAGAACATAACTTGGAAACGTTGGGTCTGTCTGTGTAAATTCCCAACCGTAGTATCACAATGCCATAAACGGGATGCTTGAGTGCCCACCTGGTTGTAGCCATGACTAATTTTGCACGTTGCTTTCAAATCATCATTGTCACGCGTGCCTTATGGAATAATATGGAAGTTCAGCCCGAAATCGACACCTTGACACCCAAATTTGTTTCGCCCCAGATATCAAGATTGGGGTTCCCACGATAAAATACCCCATTGAGACACAACCTTAGACCTTGTTGAACCTTGGCCTATAAAAAAGGAATCCTCATCCTTTCCCCCAAAGCAAAGCACAACGGAATCTCCTCAAGGGAAAGCGAATAGAATGCTAAAACCCGATTTCCCAAAGAAAGGGGTGGAAAAGGAGAAAATAGAAAGAAAGAAAAGAAAAAGATGAAAATAAAGAAAAGAACAAATAAAAAAGAAAGAGAAAGAATGATTCCTGGCCGAAGATCGGAAGGGGGTGGAAATGGAAAAGATCGGAGGCAAATAGAATAATTCTCGATCAATGAAAGAAAAAGATCAGAGAACCTTCAGACCAGATAAATTTTCAGCAAGGTAAGTGACTGCCGGCAAAGGAAAACCCATTTTTGGTGTTTCTTCCTTTCAGATTGCCATTCAAGGTCGTTCTCGACTGGCGATATCCCACCCCACCTGAACAAAGAGGAAAAGACCGATACACACAGCTTCTTCTCCAAAAAACACTACCCTCGAGAAAATCCTATTGGTCCGTGATCGTACATTTGATCTTTGATTCGATAGGAAGTCGTGTGCAAAATAGAGTCATGGTGCAGTTACGGTTTGGGAATAGGATAAAACACTTGCCTTGTGAGTTTTATACACTATGAGTGATTTATTTTCAGCTCAGCCCGATGTTTCCCCTGCATGTTCATTTAAAAGCTAAAAGTTGACGTCCTGCCCTTCATTCTCGGTTACAAGCAACATTACCCTTGGCAAGGGTATATTGTTTCTCTAAGATATGGTGCTCTCGCGAATGATTTATTTTTCTTTACAAAAAGCATGTTTGCCTTTAACGTGGAAAAACCCGGTGGACCATTCGATCCCACCAACCCCCCTTTGTCGGAGCCCCATGAATGTTATTGCCTAGCGCTGTTCATGTGTCCTCCACCTTCGAGTTTGGAGCTATGTTTCATGATTGCCTAAGTGCGGACCCTCAAGGCAATCCTCCATTCTCCCCCTTTGTCGGAGCCCCATGAATGTTATTGCCTAGCGTTGTTCATGTGTCCTCCACCTTCGATTTTGGAGCTGTGTTTCATGATTGCCTAAGTGCGGACCCTCAAGGCAATCCTCCATTCTCCCCCTTTTTCGGAGCCCCATGAATGTTATTGCCTAGCGCTGTTCATGTGTCCTCCACCTTCGAGTATGGAGCTATGTTTCATGATTGCCTAAGTGCGGACCCTCAAAGCAATCCTCCATTCTCCCCCTTTTTCGGAGCCCCATGAATGTTATTGCCTAGCGCTGTTCATGTGTCCTCCACCTTCGAGTTTGGAGCTGTGTTTCATGATTGCCTAAGTGTGGACCCTCAAGGCAATCCTCCATTCTCCACCTTTTTCGAAGCCCCATGAATGTTATTGCCTAGCGCTGTTCATGTGTCATCCACCTTTAAGTTTGGAGTTGTGTTTCATGATTGCCTAAGTGCGGACCCTCAAGGCAATCCTCCATTCTCCCTGTTTTTCGGAGCCCCATGAATGTTATTGTCTAGCGCTGTTCATGTGTCCTCCACCTTCGAGTTTGGAGCTGTTCTTCTTGATTGCCTAAGTGCGAACCCTCAAGGCAATCCTCCATTCTCCCCCTTTTTTGGAGCCCCATGAATGTTATTGCCTAGCGCTGTTCATGTGTCCACCACCTTCGAGTTTGGAGCTGTGTTTCATGATTGCCTAAGTGCGGACCCTCAAGGCAATCCTCCATTCTACCTCTTTTTCGGAGCCCCATGAATGTTATTGCCTAGCGCTGTTCATGTGTCCTCCACCTTCGAGTTTGGAGCTGTGTTTCATGATTGCCTAAGTGCGGACCCTCAAGGCAATCCTCCATTCTCCCTATTTTTCGGAGCCCCATGAATGTTATTGTCTAGCGCTGTTCACGTGTCCACCACCTTCGAGTTTGGAGCTGTGTTTCATGATTGCCTAAGTGTGGACCCTCAAGGCAATCCACCATTCTCCCCTTTTTTCGGAGCCCCATGAATGTTATTTCCTAGCGCTGTTCATGTGTCCTCCACCTTCGAGTTTGGAGCTATGTTTCATGATTGCCTAAGTGTGGACCCTCAAGGCAATCCTCCATTCTCCACCTTTTTCGGAGCCCCATGAATGTCATTGCCTAGCGCTGTTCATGTGTCCTCCATTATCAAGCGTGGAGCCTCTGGTGACTGGGAAATATGTTCTTCTATTGTTTTCCGGATCGGTTCCTTCGCCAAACATGTGTATATGTGTATATGTGTATATGTATATTATATTCGTTGTTCTTGTTGTTGTTTGTATTTTGTTTTGTGTTGTACAGCAAAAAAAGAAGGAGTAGAGACGAGAATCGTCATCACGGAAAGGGCAGGATGGACGAAATCAGTGTCTTATCTTTGCTTTCCTCTTATCTCCGATGAGAGGTAAGTAAATAGGGGCAACTGTCATACCCTAATTTCGTCCGGGGATTATAATTTGATGATATACAACCATTGATTGGCCGCTTCGAGATGTTTGGCACCCTTTGTTGCACAATTTGTGAAGTCCCGAGACGTGCCGAAAATCAAAAGGAAGCAGGCTTACGCGATCCGTGAAAATTCTGTGATGTGACGGAAATCGAAAGGAGATATTTTTCGCAATTCGTGAGTTTTCGTAACTTCTTCGAAAGCTAAAAAAGAGTAAATACATAATCCGTAAGGACTCGTAACCTTGCGGAAGGAAAATAAGTATCGTTACGAAATTTTACAATTCGTAAAATTTCGTAACGTTACGGAAAAAGAATTGCCAAAAAAGGTAGACGGGGTGCATGTAGTAAAAAGGGGGTACAAATAGCAATCAGGCCCACTTGGGCCTTCCAGATTCTTCCTCCAGAAGGCTGTTGCTTCTGGAGGAAGCAACCTTGCTCGCCTGGGCGAGCTGGGTGGCAAGCTCCTCCCCTATTTTGCTATAAATAGGGGAGGAGTGAAGGGAGAAGGGGTTCAGCCTTCTTGGCACTTCTTATTCTCTCGAAATTGCTGAGGAAAATTATTTCCGTGAAGAAAATCCAAACCGAGGCGCTTCCGTAACGTTTCCGTGAGTAATTACGCGAAGATTCTCGACTGTTCTTTAACATTCATCGTTCGTTCTTCGTTTTCTTCAGTCTTCAACAGGTAAGTACATCAAACCGAGCATTTCAATTCATTCTATGTACCCATGGTGGTCCACATTTTGTTTCATGTATTTTTATTCTCGTTTTCATTCGTTTTTATACCCCCTTTTGACGTGCTTAATTCATTTATTTAAGTCATTTCTTGCCTAATCTAAAAATAAAACAAATTTCCACCGATCGTTTGAATTGTATCATCCGTTAATTTCGGTTAAAATGAATTCCGACCGTTCGGTCGTGCCGTAACCACGTTGGAAATTAAAAAAAAAAGGTAAAATAATAATATAATAATAAAAAAATACCTTTTAGTAAAATAAAGCGAAAAATCAATCGGACGTTTTCTCTTTAGGATTTCTCATTCTTAATTGAAATTGACTAATAACTAAAGTGAAACTAAGGCTAAAATCAACTCGCCTAGTCAAGCTCGTCCACAAAAATAGGGTTTTGAAAGTTTATCATTTTAGTTTCTTACTAAGTAAAATGGATCATTTTTAAGGTCCAACGCCTTAAAATGATCACCCTTCAAGTAAAAAGAATCACTTGATTCACGCGTAAGAAAGAACTACGTAGGTCTGATTTCCTCTTCAATGGAGGGTACGTAGGAGCAAGAGCCCCGCTTTTGTCGACCTCAAAAAATAAAAAGAACTAAAAGTTAAGATAACACAATTTCCACAATTCTAAAAATAGGCTGTTGTCCTTTGAGACAAACGTGAGAGGTGCTAATACCTTCCTCAAGCGTAAATACAACTCCCGAACTTAGAATTTTCATTTTGACCGGTTTCCTTCGGTTTTTCCGACGTTTTCCACAAATAAACGTTGGTGGCGACTCCGCGCATCTTTCCTCCTTTGGAAAGCGCACCCGTGAGCCTTGCCTTCACTCGCCCGCAAAAGGGCACGTTGCGACACACAGTATTATCTAAAAGTTAAAAATCAAACATAGGATGTTAGGTAACTATGTAACTTTAGGTTACTTAATTAGTTTACATACTTTCATTATATTTTTTACAATTGTTGTTTCATTTTAACATTGAATAACCTTTGTTGATAGCTAGTTTTTTGCTAAAACCTATTTGAAAGCAAAATGCAAATGATATATGTTGTGTGCTGTGTCGTCTGATTTTAAATTTACAGGTTAAATTTTGGTTTTTTTTGTAAAAACAGAGACATTATTTAAAAAAAATTCTTGAAAACAACATCAATTTTTTGGAAAAACTGATGTTAACGAATGTGTTAATGTTGACAAAAAAACCGATGTTAACGTTAGTTAACATCGGTTTTCTGTAAAAAAAAAACGATGTTAACGAATGTGTTAATGTTGACAATTAACATTGGTTTTTGAAAAAACCGATGTTAACGTTAACATCGGCTTTTTTAAAAAATCGATGTTAACTGTCAACATTAACACATTCGTTAACATCGATTTTTTTACAGAAAATCGATGTTAACTAACTTTAACATGGGTTTTTTCAAAAAATCGATGTTAACTGTCAACATTAACACATTCATTAACATCGGTTTTTTACAGAAAGTCGATGTTAACTAACCTTAACATTGGTTTTTTCAAAAAACCGATGTTAACTTTCAACATTAACGCATTTATTAACATCGGTTTTTTACAGAAAACCGATGTTAACTTTCAACATTAATATACATTTTTTGGGTGTAATTCATATTAGCAACATCGGTTATTTATATAACTGATGTTGGTAATTTTACGTTAACATCAGTTTTTTAAAAACCAATGTTAACGATAATACTATCAACATCGGTACTTTCAACATCGGTTCAAAAACCGATGTTGAAAGTCATAAATAACCGATGTAGAAAGCATATTTTCTAATAATGATTGGATACATCATAATTTCATGATTAAGAATAGAAATCAATTCAAGTCATGGTGGTTGTACATCACCTAATCGACATAGTCCCTTCCATGTACTACAAATTAGTCTTCTCCTTAATATGATCATTAGTTATGAGTACATAATTGACCCAATATAATGTCTTTATTCAAGACAAACCTGTTAACATTACTCTAATTCAAACATGCATGCAAACATAGAGAATAGGTAATCATAAACATATCATAAATGAGCTTAGAGTGTCAGTAAAATACATAAGATAAATTACACTTAATGATCATCAATAACAATAATGTCCATATTTTTAACATATTCTATAAATGTCTTGGGCGACAATCCCTTTGTCAAAGGGTCAACAATCATAAGGTTTGTGCTAATATGTTCTATTGACACTCTTTGTTTTTGAACTTCTTCTTTCACGGCAAAGTAATTCAATTCCATATGCCTAACACCCTTAGAGTACTTATCGTTCTTAGAGAAAATACTACTACGGAGTTACCACAATACATTTTTAGCGGCCTAGCAATACTGTCAAAAATTCCAAGCCCTGAAATAAAGTTTTGTAATTAATTTGCCTGAATTGTAGCCTCAAAACATTCTACAAATTCAACTTCCATGGTAGATGCAACAACAGCTGATTGTTTTGTGTTCTTCCATGATATTGCTCCTCTAGCTAAGAGAAATACAAATCCAAGAATGGATTTTTTCGTATCCACACATCTAAAAAAGTCTGAGTTTGAATACGCAATCACCTCAAGGTGATCAGACCTCTTATATGTTAGCATGTGATCTTTCGTTCCCTGTAAGTATATCAAAACTTTCTTTGCAACTTTCCAATGTTCCATTCCCGGATTACTTTGATATCTTCCTAACATTCCAGTTGCAAAGCTTATGTCTGGTTGAGTACAGAGCTGAGCATACATAATACTCCCAACAAGTTATGCATACGGAATTGCTTCCATTTGTTTTCGTTCCAGATCATTTCTAGGACATTGTCCAAGACTAAATTTGTCTCCTTTCTGAATTGGAACAAGTGATGTTGAGCACTTTTCCATCCTAAATCTCTCTAGTACTTTATTGATATGTGCTTTCTAAGACAGGCCTAATAATCTTTATTTTGGAATATTTATATCCCTATCACATAGCTTGCCTCACCTATATCTTTCATTACAAAGTTGTTAGAGAGAAATTTCTTAGTCTCATGAAGAAGACCAAGACCATTAGTTGCAAGAAATATATCATCAACATACAGAATTATAAAAATAACCTTAACCTTCAAATATATACATTGATCAACGGTATTTTCCTTAAATCCAAAGGAAATAATGGTATTATTAAACTTCAAATACCATTGGTGGGAAGCTTGCTTAGGATCGTATATTGTTTTCTTTAGTTTTCACACCATGTGTTCCTTTCCTTCAACTCAGAACCCCATTGGTTGGTCCATATAAGCATTCTCCTCTAAATCTCCATTAAGAAAGGTAATTTTCACATCCATCTGATGTAGCTCCAAGTCATAATAGGCTACTAATGTCATGATAATCCTGAAAGAATCATTCCGTGAGACTGGTGAAAATGTCTCTTTATAATCAATGTCATCTTTCTAAGTAAAATTCTTGGCAACAAGTCTAGCCTTGTAACATTCAAGGTTGCCATGAGAGTCACATTTAGTCTTGAAGACCCACTTACAACCAACTCTCTTACAATCCTTTGGCAATTCTACAAGGTCCTAAATACCATTATATTCCATGGAATTTATCTATTCTTTCATGGTATTTAACCACTTCTCAGAATTATCACAACTTACCGCTTGTGAAAATGAAACTAGATTATTACCATTAATGCTTAAGTCTATTTTTGTTTCATGTAGGTATACACTTGAAATAGTTGGTCTCTTTTCTCTTTGAGACCTCCTTAATGTTACTTCTTGTGGTTCTTCCATAATAGGTTCATTATATATCATGGGCTCATTATTGTGTTGCTCTTTCTCATTATTGTTTGGAAACACAACTAAAGAAGCAATCATGTTACTGTTAAAAGGACTCGCACTCTAACTTCTTTAATTTCCACATCTCGTGGAACTGTACTCCCACTAATTTCACCATTTTGAATGAACCTTGTTTTTTCAGTTTTGACAATTCCCATACTATGATTAGAATAATAAAACATACACTCCTTTGACTTTTTTGGATAATCAATGAAATATCCATTGATTGTTCTTGCATCCAATTTTATTTTCTTGTGGATTATAAACCCTTATTTCTACCTAGCAACCCCAAACATGCAAGTGTCGTATACTAGGTGTCCTATTTGTCCACAGTTCAAAAGGTGTCTTTGGAACTGCCTTACTAGGAACCCTATTCAACAAATACATGACAGTTTTCACAGCATACATCCACAACGATACGGGTAAAGTTGAATTACTTAACATACTCTAAACCATATCCACTAAAGTTGCAATGCACCAAGCATTGTGTATTGCGCACAAATGTCACATTTTTAACGATTTTAGAAAATGGACCTGGGTGTTGCCCAGTTTCATTGTATCTTCCATAATACTCACCACCTCTATTAGACCTAACAATTTTTACCTTTCTGTCCAATTATCTTTCTACTTCATTCAAGTAAATTTTTAAGGCATCCACTACCTGAGATTTCTCATGCAGTAAGTAGACATAACCGTAACATGAGTAGTTATCAATAAAGGTGATAAAGTATATTTCCTTTCTGAAAGAATTAACATCAAAAGGTCCACAAATATCAGTATGCACAATTTCAAGAAGCTGAGTGCTTCTTGTAACTCCTTCCTTTGTATGTTTTGTTTGTTTTCTCTTAATACAATCCACACAAATATTTAGATCCATAAAATCTAGATCAGGAAGAATTTCATTCTTTATTAATCTTTTCATTTTCTAGAAATGTGACCTAAACGTTTATGCCACAAGAAAGCAGATCATTCATTCATTAAACTACATTTAGTGTCAACATTATGATGCAAAGTTAAATTGAATTTAGCATACAAACCATCTAATTTCAATTTATAAGTCATCACAAAGAACACCAATACCAATGAGATGATTATGCTTAAATAAACTAAAACATCCATTACCAAAATTAAAAGAGTATCTAGTAACATCAAATTTAGATAATGAAACTAAATTTCTAAATAAACTAGGTACATAAAGAGTTTCCAGTAAATCTAAATAATGTGTAGTGTCGAGTTTTAAACGCCTAGTCCCGACTGTTTCCACTGGAGCTTTCACTCTATTCCCCATGAAGACGAACTTCTCATTTTGGCTTATGGTCTGAATTGTAAGGAATCCATGCATTGTAATAGAAACATGAGTCATACATCCAGAATCGATCCATCAAGTATTATGGGAAACTTCAGTTAAGTTTGATTCAAAACATAAAAGAGTAATAAGCTCACCTTTCTTTTCAAACCAAGACTTACACTTTGGGCAATCCGTCTGGAAGTGACCAGATTTCCCACAGAAATGACAATTTTTACTCTTTGATGCCTTCTTCTGGATATGCACAAGACCATCATTGATCTTTAATGGCCCTTTGCCTTTATCATGCTTCTTCACAAATTTAATTCCAGCTCATTGATTTCCTTGGTGGCTTACATAATGGGCTAAGTGACTTCTTTGATTCTTTAGCCTCGCTTCTTCCTAAACTAACATATTGTGCAATTCATGAACATTTTGTTTATCTTTCATGGTATTATAGCTCATTTGGAATGGGTCATACTTAGACAATAATGAGTTTAGAATAAACTGAACAAGGAAGTTCTCATTCGCAACCATTACCAAGGTCTTAAGTCTTGTTACAATGTTTGTCATCTCAATGACATGTTCATGTATAGTATGCGAACCATCAAACTTCATGGTGGTCAATGTACTCATTAATGTCCTAGTAAGAGACTTATCAGTTGTTTGAGAGCTCTCCCACTAACCCATAATTTTTTTAGCATCATTAGTTTCAGGGGGAACTGTCTTAATATTGTCCGCAACAACCATTCTCATGAACATTAGGCTGAGTATGTTAGATCTTTCCCAAACTTTATAATGGGTTTTCTCTTCATTGCTACTAGCATTAGTATTAGTAGTAGACTTCTCTTCCAATATAGCAAGATCAAGATCCAAAACACCGAGATGAAATTGGACTTGCTCATTCCAGTAAGAGAAATTAGGCCCATTAAAAATTGACACAGATGATACATGAGTTCAATGAATTGGGAATAGGTACTGCATAACAAAATTCACATAAGCGTTTTGATACATAAAACACATTGCATACATATAATTCATTCAGATAACAATCAATGTATATTGATGTTCTCCTTTGGGTGATACACTAACACATAACATACAAACATGATAATGCTAATAAAATTCTTAACATTATTTGACAATTAAATATGCAATTAGTAGTACCTATTTTCTTTGGGACATAAATAAAATTAATGATACATACAAATCACCTACAATTGTATTCATTAATTATAAGAAAAACTAATCAACCTTTGGGCGATCCATAAATGTCTTATAACAATGAATTTCAACTACCCATAAACCAATAATCATATAAGTTAGTATCTATTGTTCTATGAGTAATTGAAATAATCATTAATTTGGAATTAAATAACCTTATAAATTTGGTCACTTTGATGACTAACAAATTCATCATACACTTAATTCCAAATAAATATACGGCCTGAACATATTTATTGTTATTAACCATTCATAGATATTTTATTAATTTCATTCCAGACCAAATAAATATCATCCATTCACATTATAACCAATAAAATAATAAAAATTCAATCACATTCAAGCAAATATATAGCATATACATATTTACTGATACCGACAATCTAAAGCATTCATGTTAATTTAATTACAGGACATAAACGTTCAATCCTTTAATATGTGGGATTGAGAATCACAAAAAATGGGTTGAGAATAACAATTCCAAAAAATTTCTTTCGGTCAAAGAATGAATGTACATGCCAGCAAAGAGTTTTTCTTTCTTTCTCCACGTTCAAAATAATATAACAAGAATACACTGAACATCCATTCAATTCAATTATGGTTTAGTGAAGAAAGTAGCGAATAAATTGAATCTAATAGTTCTTAGTATTCAGTTGCAAAATTTTGATAGATAAAAGCAATATATGCAGCGGAATAAAAATTCCTAAATTTTATAATTAGGGTTCATCATAATTGGGAGAAAAAAATAATTATCAGAGAATCATAAATTTTATAATTTATGCTCTAATATCGTATGTAAATTTTAAGAGTTTCCTAGATTAACAATTATAGGAAACCAATAAGATCTTCAAACCTATGATTCTCACAAATAATAGATAAATAATACGTACATTTTTTCACTGTAAGGCTTCTCTCTGGTGCACCTTGATCTCTTGGAAGAGAAAAGAAACAAGATTTCATTCTCTTGACTATTTTTTCTGTCTCTCTACCTGATGACTAGAGATTAGAGAGAATATTTTTCTATCATGAAAGGGACCTTATTTTAAGTTAGTGGGTATTAATCTCTTTTATAATCACTACTCCCATCAAGTAGTAATTACCTCTTGAAACTTTTCCTAGTTAATTCAATTATAATTTAATCCTTAGTTATTAATTATTTATTTATTAGTTTCTACATAAATCATATGTCTCTGACATCAAACATTAATTTTAATTAATTCTAATGAAGAATCTCGTGATATAGTAATTCCATTTTCTATATTGTTTTTTAATTGGTACATGACCTTTTTTTCTCTGAACTATCATTTTCATATGATTTAATTGAACATCTTAGTAACATCAAATGTTGTCAAAAGTAAAAATCTATGATGGCTGGTGCTATATAAAATTCAATGTGACATCATGATGTGCTTTGCTCAAATGGTGAAAATAAAGTTGTTTTTTTCTATAGCTGCTAAAAAGGATCTAAAAACTAAAATAACATGAAATAAGGGTATGCTTGTATTTGATTAATTAGTCCAAATTTCTTTTCGCTTACACAATTATTTCATTGAAAGGAATTTTTGTGTTTATGTCAATATTAAGTTTCTGATGCAGGTCAATTTCTAGATAGCTTTTAGAGCGGTCAAGGTGTCATCAAAATCACGACAGGGAAATTGTGAAATAAAATTGAGGTATCAAATTCAAAATAAAATAAAAAAGATATTAAGTTTCTTTTGGCTTACATGGATAAGTACAAAAGATCGAGATATCCAGCCAGGTAATTATTTAAGAAACAAATCATTTGGACAAATCAATCAAACTGGTTACCCCATCTCCTCCATCAAAACATGTATGTTACACAACTTCTACTTGTAAATTTGTTGCCAATATAAATATTTAATTATTTTATTTTTATTAGAAATTGAAAATGATAAAATTTTAGTTTCTGTAATATTATCTTTTTTGTCTCTCTCAACCTCATCACTCATGAATCTCTTTTCCCTTCTTTTCTTATTTCTTATTATATATTATTTTACATTAATTATTGAATAATTAATAATTTGAAATTTAAAATCTATATAATATATGTGTGTGACTATATATATATATATATATATATATATATATATATATATATATATATATATATAGTAAAATTCAACTCAAAGTCACATGTAAAATAATGATGGAAAAAAAGTTACTAAAAACAAGTTCATCCATTCAAGTAAGGATGTACTTATTCTTAAATAATTTTGTGGGTTCAATTTTTTTAACTTTATTATAAATAAATTCACTTAAAAAAAAAAAAGAATAATAGGACTACAAGGTATTATTGTTGCGCGTTTTGGAAAACCAATATTAAGATAGCAAATTATGTGTAATGATGGTAAGTGTTATTTTGACAATTGAAGTGGTCATGAAACAAATATTAATTTATAATCTATTAAATTTCAAGTATAGACTTAAAACTTCCATGTCAATTTCTTTCAATGCTTACTTCATATGTCACAAGATTAATTTTAATAACAACGACAAGCTCCGAAACTTTAACTTTGTAATTTCTTTAAAATTTGTTTGGTTTGCTCCAATATATAAAGTCTATTGTCCTTATACCCTTTTTTTGTAACCCAATAAAAAGAAACCTATTAAAATATGTAAGAAAAATTCAATAATCATTTTACACTATTTCACAATCTTGGTAAACAAAACAAATATTTTTCTTTTAAATGCCAAGGCTATTCACTTTAGTTGGGAAAACGACAAATAGATAAAAAGTATGAAATTGACAAATAACTTTGTTTGATTTATATTTGCTTGTGCTTCTATAGCTTACAAGCATGATATCGTCTATACCCAACACAATCCGCGTTGTTACTTTGAATTCATATTAGTTACATTATTGAATTTATTTCTGCATATATATGCAAAAACCTATTACAAGATTCTTTCATTGTACTTAATTGTAAATGTATTTTGTTGAAAAAAAAAAAAAAAAAAAAAAAAAAAAAAAGCTTACTACATAAAAAGAACTTCAATCTAACGTGATTTAACTTATGCAAAACTTGTTTGTCAAAAAAACAAAACTTATGCAAAACTTTCGGTCAAACAAAAAACTTATGCAAAACTTCAACTCCTACTACATTAATGAATATACAAATTAAACAAGTTTAGAAATCTTAATTCATTTCAATTTATTTATTCTCTTAATGGTGCATTTAAAATTTTATTTTCAATAAGCTTGGGTGATTACATTAATGGAAGAATGAGAGAATAATAGATGGATTTCTAAGAAAACAGTAAATGGAACTTGTTGTTCTGACTCTATTAGGAACAATCTATATATATATATATATATAAATAAGGTCATCCAATCACCTAGTTAAGATTTCTCCTATAGTCTCTCCTAACATATATCCTAAAAATAAGTGATTCCAATAATCAAGGGATCAAGATACAAAACAAAATTAAAATACAATTAGAATTAATACAGATAGAATCAATTAGGATCAGCACGACCATGCAACAATATTCTCAATAATGTCTAAAGTGTATTTTCTTTGGCAAAGAAAAATCCCAGCATGAGATTTGGCCACTTCCACTCCCAAAAAATATTTCAATAATCCCAAGTCCTTCATATGAAAACACTAACACAAACAATCCTTGAAGCGCTAAATAGATGTTGAATTATTTCCAAAAATGATTAGATCATCGATGTAAACCATAACCACAAGTTACACATCTTTATCAATTAAAGTGAATAAGGAATAATCTAAGTAGGATTGGCAAAATCCGTAATGCTTGAGAGCTGAGGAAAGTTTAGTAAACCAACAACAGGGAGCGTGTTGTAAGCCATATAATGATTTTGCTAGCTTGCACACCATACCTGGTTGAGCAATGCCAAATTCAGGAAGTAATTTCATGAACACTTCCTCTTGCAACTCACCATGAAGAAATGCATTATGCACGTCCATTTGGTGAAGATCCCACCCCTTTGCTGCAGCAACAGCTAAAACAATCCAAACAGTGACCAATTTGGCCACACCAACAAATGTTTTGGTGTAATTGATTCCTTCCACTTGATGGTTTCCAAGAATGACTAGGCGAGCTTTAAATCATTCTATAGTGTCATCGGAGAATGGTATCTGATCTTGTAGATCCATTTACATCCCAAGGCCTTTTTATTTGCCGGAAGAGGACACATGGTCCATGTATCATTGTCTTCAAGAGCTTGTATTTCATGTTGCATAGCAGAGCGTCATCTATCATCTTTAACTGCATCTGAGAATGTTGTTGGTTCATTCTCTGCAATCACAGTAGCAAGAAATTTGTGATGCTGAACAAAAAATTTATCACAACTCATATAATGTGTTATAGGATAGGGCGCACTTGATTTTCGTTGTGGAGAGAGTGAACAATCAGATGGGCTCATCTTGTGGATAGTATGTTACAAAATCTTGCAGCTTCACAGAGGGAATTCTACTACATTTACCTCGTCCAAGAGATTCTTCATTATTTGATTCAGATGCATCATCATGATGATGCACTTCTCTTGATGTTCCAACATCTTGAGTGAGCTCCAATTCGACATCCCCCCCCCCCCTCACTTACTTCAAGAATCCTATCTTTTGTGGCCACCATTGACTCCTCACTCACTGCATTTTGAATTTCAGTTTCAACACTTCTAGCTGCAACATTACGCGTGGAAAGAAAAAGGAACTCATTCTCAAAAAAATTAACATCTCTTGACACAAAATAAGTTTTGTTATCTAGATAAAAAAGCTTTCATCCTTTCTGTCCATGAGAGTACCCCTCACAAACACACACTTTTTACTTCTGCTAGCAAACTTGTTGCCCTTCTTACCTTGATTATGAGCATAACATAGCTAGAGACCCAAACACCCTTAACTGATCATACAAAGGTGGCTGCCCATTAAGCACCTCATAGGGAGTTTTTCGGTTCCACAATGGTGTTGGCGTTCTATTTATTAGATATCCAACTTTTAAGATGCACTCACTCCCAAAAAGAAATAGGTAGGTTGCCTTGAAATTTCAAAGCACTAGCAACATTAAGAATATGTTTATGTTTTCTTTTCACTCTGCCATTTTTATTTATATAAAGATTACATATTAAGAAATTTTTAAAATCACCAACAACTTAAATAGTTCACTTATTTAACCACGCATTGCGCAGATTCTGGTTAAATATAATTGAGTCGCGTCTTGAACGCGTACAAATCAAAAAACACGTATGTTAGCGTTAATATTGACTTCAGTAGAAAATGTGTCACATTACCTTTATAATAAAATGGAAAACTTAACCCAACTTGACAGCCCTAGCTAATGGATAATTGACATTAGTCTCAATTAAAGGTAATGTGGATGGAAGATTCTTATCCGATTATGAGAAGGTTAAGTCAGAGAAGTTGCGAAGAAAATACGCCTATACCCCACAATAAGAGGATTTTTAATAATTAATTAATTATATTTGCTTCGTAGAGAAGGATGTCTGAAAATAAAAAAAGTAAATAAACAAATTTATTCATATGAAGTAATGATAAATTGATCGTTTAAAGATAGAAAATATGAATTTAATTTTTGAATGTATCAGAAATGCGATAAAATAATAATATTGTTACATTTGTAGGACTAATTAGTTACATTTTTATAAATTTAAAGATTAAATTTAAAGTTTTAATCTTTCAAAAATTAATTTGTTAGTATTTGACATTTTTCATACATGAATTTAATTATTGAAAAAAACCTCAATATATTAGATGAATAAAAAAAACGGTGACTATATTAGTTTAACCATTTCTAGCTTCACCCACTGCACCAATCCTGAATACAATACCGTGGTCGTTTTATATTATATTTCTAATAGGTAGATTATAAATTGAATTTATAGTAGATCATTTAAATTTTGATATAAGGTTATTTTTAAATTAAAATAGATAAATAATTAAGAAAATTAAATATACAAATAAGATACGAGACTAGTGTGATATGAATGAGATATATTTTTTTTGCTAATTGTGAGGATAGCGTAGGAAATACACCTTCCAAAGGGAGAAAAAAAATTGCTTGAGAATCTGTAATTCTAATTTATTGTACAATAATAAAATACTAATAATAAAACAATGTTAAGGCAATCATAATAAACTATAAAAAGATAAAAGAAATTGTTAAAAGAAATGAAATTTGACATTTTACCCAAAATATAATTGTGATGGGCAGACAAACACGAGTGCTTGCGAAAGAGTGAATGAAGAAGAGAGGAAAGAGAGGTACTAAATTCAAATCTGTCTAACTGATAATTTTAAACAATAAAAAATTAATATTTATCGATAACAAATATGAGTATTTGTTGTTCCAATAATAATAATAAGGTTAAATTACATTTTTTATTCTTATATTTTTTTGACAAATTTTACTTTCGACCAATTAATTTAAAATATTGTATCTCAATTTTTTTCAAAACTTATAAATTTTACCATTTGTCATTGTGCTGATGTAGCATGTTGACATAAACATAAAAGTTAGAAATAAAATTTATCGAAAAGGTTAAAAAAAATAAAGAGTAAAATTTGCCCAAGAATAAAAAAGTTGAAGGTAAAATTTACTTAAAAATAAAAAGTTGAATATCTATAGTTATTTTTCTCACCATGTCAGTACAATGGTAGAAGATAAAAATTTTATGTTTTTTTCAAAAAATTAAAGATAAAATATGTCAAACTAACTTTCTGAAAATAAAATTTGTAAGAAAATGAAAAAAAAAAAAGCATGGATAAAAACTTCAATTAAACTTAATAATAACAATATCCAAATTGTTCAATCTCATCTTGAATGCCCAAACCATAATACACTTTAGGGGTAACTTATTCTCCTGGAGAGAGAAATGAATACTATAAACGTACACTTTGGAATTATACACTCAACATCCACCTAGCACATCTGGCAAATGACACAGGTAAACACCATTAACTTTGTCTTTTGTGTGGTGAAAAGTAAACAAACGTGAGGCACTAAAAATATATTTCAGCATTTAATAAATATCTTTTTCTATGATTTATATCTAAACTCAGACATTTATTTTCTTTTTTTCATGTTTTTTAATTTTATATAAGTAAATAAATTGTTTTTTCACTGCAAAACTATGGACCTGATCCTTCTATGAACTTTCATTTTCTCTAAAAGGTGATAATGAACATGACTTAACTATCATGTTACACATTAAATAAAAAAGTTAAAATATTTTTTTCATCTCCTATTAAATATTCAAAATTTACATTTATTTTTTGATTTTTTTTGTCTCTAATAAATTAACGAATTTTATATTTATTTTTTATAAAAAAATCATTTGTTATCAAATTTTATTAGTTTTTTCAAAGGGACTAATAATAAAAAGAATTATGTGGGAATAAACACCAAATTCGCTAAATTATTAGAAACTAAAAAAAGTATCGAAAAATAAAAATAAAACTTTTATTTTATGAGGGAAGGAAAATGAAGAATTATTAGGGAACAAACATAAAATACGAATGTTTATCAGAAATCTCAAACATATTATAGACTTAAATAAATTATAGTTTTTGTCAACCCCAACATATTAAATTTATCCGTGTAATGATGTCATTTTGGTTAGTTTTTTTGTGTGTACCACATAGTTTTATCAGTAGTCAAACTTGCACTCTAGTTTAATGTTGTAGGCTTTGTCACCTGCCAGACATCATTTTCAATACTCTTTATTTAATAATTACATTATGACAAGTTAGTTAATGTCATTGTTATGACAAGTATGTTAATGTCCTAGCATTCTATTATGTTATCACAAGTTTGTTAATGTCATTATTATTAGACTATAATCCTGCAATTTGATAGAGACCTCATACAAAATTTTCCAATTTTAATAATAAGGACCTTGTACAATGTTGTGTAATTGGATAGAACCTAATACAAAATTATGCAAACTAATAGGGACCTAACAAAGTGTTCTAAAATTTGATAGGGACCTAAAACCCAGTTCATCAATGTAATTACATAATACATAGACCTCATACATGGATTACTACTTCCACAAAATGTCATTATGCTAATGATGGGTTCATACACACTCGTGCTTATAATAACTAAACACTAAATTCAAAACCTTAAATTTGATCACAAAATAATTTGAATCAATACATCTCAAAGAACAAAACAGCAACATATTACACCATTTACTTAATTGCAAATGCAACTAGGACAACACACAACAAACCCCAAAGGAAGACCACAATGCACCCTAAGACCTTCACCCTTTTTCTCTCAATATTTGTCTTCATTTGTTGCTTTGCTAATTTTTTCCATAGCTCTTCAACTCCAGGGGCATATCCACGAGATTGAGCCTCTTCTTTTACAAGCATCTTCTTAATTTCTTGTATTTGTTCATCATACAAACAAATTCTATCCTCATGATATGCAAGTTTCTCTTCTGTTGCTATAAGCTTATGCTTCAACCCCTCCACTTGTGAAACATTTAAACCAAGGATTAACCTCCAAAGAACTTCTAGAACCTTGGTTTAAATATTTCACAAAATCATCATCTCAGACCCAAAAATTACACCTCTTATCTTCCTGCACATTATGCAACAGAAAAAAACGCATAGCAGAAACCAAATATGTCAAAAGTAACATTTTCTTACATTCCATTTAGCACTTCACCAAAATATCTTGTCAGGATGTTTCTTGGTTCGAGATGTTAGTTGAATTGTCGCCTTGTCACACCAACAACGAACAAAAAGGGACCCAAATGACGAAGAAGAAGCTCACATGGATGTCATTCTCTTCTCTGGACTGTGTGAAGCCCTTAACGAAGCCAACTCAACACTATACGTAGGTGTACCAGTTTGGAAAGACACACAAGACACAGCCTCGTGTCAAACGATAACTTTTTCAAAAGAAAGGAACCCTAATATTCTTTTTTTTAATATAATTTTAATTTAATTAAAATATGATGTCATGTCAACTGGCATGTGGTCATCTTACATGTCACATTTATTCCGACGTGACATCATAGGTAGCTTGCTGACATATCCAGCTAACGACCACATTTGTAGTTAACAGATTCCTTCTAACGACAGGAACCTCAAACAAAACTTTTCAAATATGAAGGATCAATCGCAAAGCAAAAATTTATTAGGGACCAAATGCAAAATTTGGATATATATCAAGGATCAAAAATATATTGTCAAGAATAAAATGAAGGAACAAAGCAAGAAAAAAGGAATAAAGGAAGAAACTATGCTTCCAAACCCTCCTTCAAAAATATAATCAAGTTGATGCATAATCAATTTGAGCATCTGGGCGTATAGAATAGCCCTCACATCTGTCATTTATTTTATGCCACTAACTGCCAATATATCATCAGAAATTATCCTAGCTATGAGCAAAGGAACAATCAGAAGATTTTCATTCAAAAGACAACCAGAGATTGATGGAAAGGGTGTAACCATCCTTGAACAGAGTAAACCCTGCAATCATACTAACTCTGATGTGAGGACAGTTTTAACACAACTGGGCATTGATGAGCCCTATAAAATAATGTTATGGTCATCTTTGTGCCAATGAACAAATGAAAAAGGAATTTTGGGGGTTCAACCAGAAATGTGTCTCCTAGCACTTATTGAAATGAGAATACATTGGAGTGACTCAGTCACTTCTACATTCACAAGTTTCCATGACTACCTTGAAGAATTCGAAGTTGCTTCCTATGCTTCCATGTACTTATTTTTGTGTTTCTAAATGTAGATGGACCAAATGATCAGAGTGTAATTGTAGTAATGTATGGCTAGCTGTATGTTATGACAGATATCTCGCAAGCATAACGAGTATATACAACAACCATCCTTGTGCCCAGACAGTAACATGGAAAACCAACCATACCCCAACAGGAAAAATGACCCTCATTTATAAACTCATACATAATCCAGACACCATTATCAGCTTAGGCAAACAATCTCAGCGAGACAAAATGGTTATGTAACAAAACGTATCGTATATGAATGTAGCAATCTGTCAATAACCTTACTGTGAATTCATTTAATTTATATTGGATACCAAGGATAAGTTTCAGGTACAAGTACAATATTTGTAGATCAAAACACTGTACATACCTAAATAGTTTATAAAAGAATTGGTATGCAGTTATCTGCATCACTATGACATGAAACTCAATAGACTAATTTATCAAATAATGACCTTTAGAACAATGGTAAGGAACACAAGGCCCTAGAAATCAACATAAACCTCAGTCGGCAACATATTTCTACCACTGCATTATTTCCTATCTGCATGTAATCAATACCAAGCTGAAGTTGAAATCAAATTTCTGTCCTTCCATCCCAGTAGCATGGCCCCATCCTTCTCCACAAGATTATAATGTTTTGAATAGCACCTCAGCAGGCTTCTTATGACAGAATTCATATAAGAACTCAAAGGATATTGACGAAAGCCAGCCATTGTTAACCTAGACTTCCACTTGCCTAACAGCTCATGTCTCTCTACCCTTTCCTTCCCTTCACAAGCAATAATGTTGACAATATCCCGAGCCAAACAATGTTGCTCCATATTAATCTGCACCTTGCTCTTTCTCGGAAGAGACACATCAATGGACTCAAACATTGCCAAGTAGTAATCCAAGGTTTCTATAAACCTGTTGAAGAAAGGAGTGGTATTTGTGTTTGACTCTTGCTCAACCAATGTAGTTACCTTGGGAGAAAGTGATTTCACCAATCTCAAAAGTCCATCCCTTGGATTACTCATATCAACACTTTCATCAGCTGTATGATGGAGTTGCAAAGGGAAGTTCACAGCCAAAGCCTCACCAGGCCTAACATCAAGCACGTCTTTTGTCACATCTGGAGCTAAAACAGGCACGCCGTGGAACTCAACTCGGATGTTAAATGTCTGAGATATCGCAGCCAACCTTTTCCCAACAGCTTCCAGTCCATCACCACGAACATATTTAGAAAGGGGATCGTCAATCCCTGTGATCCGCACATGGGGAGCTCCACCAGGTCTTGCTGCAAGAGCTTGAAGAAGTGTCACCCATTGAGTTCCCTGACCAATCTGAAAGTCTATGATATGAATTTGGTCCTCATTCCTACATGCTTCAGCAATAGCGCCATTGGCAGCCATGTAACCAAATTTTAAGTAGGGACAGATTTCATACAGTAGCTGCATGTAAGAGAGTAAATCTTTTCCCTCAGGCTCTCTGCATCTTAGGGCATGGTAGATGTTATTTCCTGATGCCTCCTTCCTTGCAACAAGCCCTTCTACCAAATAAGCACCAAGGCGCTGGATTGGCTCCCCAGTTATAGACACAGCACTTCTAGCTTTTTCTATCAATTGATCAAAATGTTGCATGTTGTTTTCAGACAAGGCTTTGGCACATACAATCAGCAATTGTTTCAAATTGCATGATGGAAATCCTTGCAGCGATTCTTCCTCCACTGATTTGTGGTGCTTCTCTACATGTGCAACATCACTTGACTGGCCCTCAGAGCTCCAGGACCTATTTCTTTGGCAAGATGTTGTTGGTCTACTGCCAACACCCAAAGAAGTGCTTGATGTGGTGATTTGATCTTCACCATCAGGTGCCATCAAAGCTGTTTCTAATTCCAGCAATGCATGTCTAGTTTCATGGTCATAACTTGCATCCTGTGGAAGAAAGCTCCTAGTAGATAGATGTAAACCGTCTTGGAGATGGTCTACAAATGAGACTGGCCTGTGCAAATAATGATTGCTTTCCTGCAAAGACTTGCAAGAGTTGACACCAGAGTGAATTTCCCCAGAGGTGTGCAATTCCTGACTGTCACTTAATGCAGAAGAAAGAGTATCAGAATCAAAATGACTAGAAAGGGCCGAGTTAGGTGAGTTTCCTATGTCAAGTTTCAAGGATCCAAGCAACTGGTTGGATATTGGTGAAATAGGAGTACAAGACGATGTGCAAGGGAATCCTTCCGAACTAATAACGTTAAAATTTAAAAATTGATTCAAGTCCATACTATGATGATGGCATCAGCTAAAAGCAGCTGCCTTGGCAAACTTCTGCTTGGTACTTGTATCCCAACACTTTTAATAATAGCAGATAAACCTTGAAAAACAGAGAAGCAATCTATCAATATTCACACAACAGAACAGTAACACAATTAATTGTTCACAACAACAATCATCTACTAGCCTAACATGTGGAGAAGAAGGAAAAAACATCACATACATAAATGGTCACACATAAATATAGATGAACTTTCATACTCTAAAAAATATACACTGATTAACACACATAAGGCAATACTTCTTGTAGTTTGTAGAATGAATTAACTGCTACTCTCTTAGCTCTCAGGAACAAATAGGGCAGAAATTTGGAATAACTGATTTAGCAGGTTGAAGAGTAAAATCAGTGTCAATATAAAATAAAGAAACTAATAATGAATTTGGAACAAAAAATTAGATGGGGGAATTGATCAAAATGATTCCTTGAATGCTAAAGTTTTGGTATGGTGGTGCATCAGTCTCATCAACATATTATCATCTACAAAGTAGGACAAATTATGCATATAAACACATAGAGTAAAAGAAAACATCCGAACAACGATGGAAAATTGTACACCATCAGAATTTATTCTAAAGAATGCAATTCCAAAACCCATCCCATGTGCTATGAAAAACCACAGGAAAATATTCCTTCATAAGTTTTCTCCACATCAAGAGAAAATCTGCTCATATACTAATTTGCTTATATACACAGGAAGAAAGACACAGACATCACAAACATAGCTAATTTCATGTAGTAAACGAAGCATACAATAGCAATAATAAAAACAACAGCCGCAACAACGAAAACAATACCATGTAAGTCGCAATTCCTCATTACAGACCCAAAAACTCCTTAGTTTGAAACTAAGGGAAATCACTGAACCATGTAGCCAAAAGTTAAACTTCATCACAATTATCTACTGTTATTGTGAAGGTGCCCCACCCCCCCTGGTACTGAGATTATAGAAACAGCATATATACACCTTTTCATACCATACCAATAAATGCAGAAAATTCCTTGAAACCCAGAAAAAGAATCTCCTTCCTAATTCAAAGTCCTCTAATCCACACCACCCAAACTATTTATTCTAGCAAAACGTCTAAATCAAATCCAAATCCAAAGCTTCAACTCAGACCCAAATTTTGCAACTTTTAGCAGCAGAAATGATGTTAGTCATGTTACATCATTTTTCTAAATCAAACAACAACATGCAAAACTTCATTCAGAACGCAAGACCCTCAAATCACCAAGGAGTAATAATCTATCTATGCAAACAAAGACATAACAGGGAAAAACATATTCATAAACTGATTAATAATACGGTTTCACAAGCAACAACAACAACATGGTGATGGAGAAAGTAAAACTGTCTAAGAAAGTGAAAAAACATTATTGTAAGCACTTAGCAATTACTATTAGCATTACCTCCAAGACTGGTTAACCAAATTCAACACCTAGCATTAGAAAAGACCTTGATTCAATAAACGTGGAGAGCAAAACTTTGCTGAAAATATCGTTCCCTTTTGTTGATATATATTATGACTTTTTTGTTTTTTTCGATGTCGTACTGTGGTTTTGAATGAAAACGTAGGTAACGTGAAGAAGGGGTTGTTTGAAAAACCGCAAATTGAGAACGGGGAGCGTTCAAAATGGGGTTTATATAGGGGAAGAAAAAGGAGGGGGGAAAAGGCGTTGGAAGTTTGACGGAGGAGAAACGGTAACGGCGCGGGGAGATTCGGTTGGTCGTGGTGATGTTGGCGCCGTTATGTAACGGACGTTAACTGGTTGACTGAAACGGTTGAAAACGCCGACCATAGCACACGTTGGGAACTTGGCTTTCGAACATTCCTGGCTATGGTTAGCTGGTTCTGTCGCTTTCCTCGAAAGTGTTTCGGTGAAATTTTAATTTTTTTATCCCTAAAAGTTAAAAGACAGTATTAAAAAATTTATAATAATTTTTATATATTGTTAACTGTTGCGTTCCTCTTTCCTCGTGTGCGTTTCGGTGAAAGTTTGTATTCAAGTGAGATTGTTTAGATAAATATTTCTTAAAAAAATATAAATAAATGAAAACAACAGAGAGATCAAAATTAAAGGGTAAGACAAATATGTTATATAAATTATTATATTTTATTGTAAGAAAAATAAACTATTTTAACATGTAGAGTAATTTAGTTTTATATTGTGTTTAAATTTATGGAAACAAAAGATAAATAAAAACATGAATAAAGAATTTATTTGTGATAGTTAGTGTAAGTAATTTTATGATTCTAACTAATTAGAAATGATGTTTGAAGAGTTTTTTTTAAGATAGTTGTTAAAAAAATCAATAAATTTATAATACATAACTATTTGTAACCGAATGATAATATAAATTTTTTTATAATATATTTAAGTAAATTTTAAAATTCCAGAAAAAAAATAAGGTGATGCCGATTTTTACAATGTTTCGGAATCCGAATCAAACTCAACCGTGCACCGTCCTAAGATTCTTAAGGTAGGGATATTAAGTTATTAACGTGATGCGGATTCTTATAAAACGGTATGTTTCTATTCCAAGACTAGAGACCAAAAACCTAAGATCATTAGATTAAAGAGCTTTACCTTTCTTCCAAGACTACAGACCATCCGTCGTGAACAAATACCATGGTAAATTTGCAAACATTTTGAACTAAGGTGTACATCAATGGTGGCGATGATGCTACAAGCTACAAGGCTTTCTCAGCCACTTTAAGGGAACTGATTATGTAATTACATGTTCAAAATTCAAAAACTCAATATCACTTATTAAGTTAAAACAATCTCACATCAATTGATATATATGTTCCATGGTAAGTTAATATGATTTTAAAATATTTTTATTTTATAATTTATATTTGGAAATATATTCACATTTAAGGGATTTTCATGCATTTAATTAACAAATTTGTCTTTGTATCTCTATTTTATCTATTTTAATGCATTTATACCTATTTAGTTAACGGTAATAAAGTAAAAGTATCAAACTATTTAGTTAACGGTAATAAAGTAAAAGTATCAAAATGATTAGTTCAATTTGTTATTGAAATGTTCCATATATATATATATATATATATATATATATATATATATATATATATATATATATATATATATATATATATATATATATATATATATATATATATATATATATATATATATTGTTGATTTAAGAGAATTTTACACGAAGGGATAATTAAGCACATGTTTTTCTGATAATAAATAAATTGTTTTCCTTCATGTGAACTCAGCTAGACCTTATACCACTATGTCAACCATATGGGTTTTACTTTCTTCAATTTGAGTCAAATATGATGTTATTTTTATAAAAAAATATATTTTGAGTTAATTAATATCCTTTGTTTTCAAAATTAAGCAAAATTATTCTTATCATATATTTTTAACTTTAAAATTTTAAAATACTTTTTCATTCCATATATTTAGGAATTTATAATTGATTTGAGATATTAAATTTTTTTTAAGTTTAGAAATTAAAAATGTTCTTACCAAAATTGGTAGAACCTCCTTCTGTTGCTCCCAACTATGTCTCCTCCTTGGACAATGATGAAATACTTATAAAGACACTCAGATATTCAAGTCAGTAGTACAAAGGTAGGAGACAAGTATTGAGATCAAGGTTAGTATTCATATTGGATTACTTGATATTCCTGAAGTTGTATATCTAGAGTTTTATAGGTTCATGGGCTAGTTACCTGATATAAGAACCATTAAGGGTGGTGAGGATCATGGGGATAAAGATATAATATCTATCTTTTCATATCTAAAGGTGCAAGAATAGACTTTCCTTTTTAGCTCTTTTACAAGGTTGGGTTGTCTTCAGCTCGAGAGTTCTTTGGTCAAGTATCCTAAATCCAAGTGGATGATCTAGGTTGACCATCCCTTAGGCAGATCTATCAAGTCCAACAATTACACATGTCCCTCAAGCTCTAAAACAGACCAAAATAGAATTTTACCTGAAATTACTCCCGTGATTAACCTTCCCAGAAAAAGACATCTTTGCCCAACAATAAAAAAAATTAACCCAAAAAAATATTATTCTAATCAATAACACAACCACCATATGTTCCCCACCACATAGTGACAAAACAAACCAACAAAAAGACAAAATAAACAATAGAAATGCAATAAACAAGACTTAATGATGTACCTTTTTGGACCACCTTCACTTTTGGGACCACAAGCTTCAACACTAGAATCTTTTTCCAATCACACAAAACCCTAACCCTGAAAATGTGTGGACCACAATAACCACAAAGATGAAGACCAAACGTCTCACCCACGCTTCATCTAAACAAGCCCTCCATGATAGCAAGTACGGAGCAAATCGTTACCCTAATCGCCTTTTGTGGAGAACATTGATGAAAAGCATAACAACAACAAAGGATCGTGTTTGTGTTCTAAAGCAATGTCGTTATGTCTTTTCTCTATTACACAAATGACGTTGTAACAACTCCTCTTAATCTTAATTCTTTTAACCTAAATAATATTACGCAAAAGATGTCGTAATTACTTACTTTTTAAAAATAAAAAAAAAATCTTTTTTCTACATGTAATCTCACTCAGACAAAAAATACACGCAACACCATACATTGCATGTCAATGTGTCTAGTTAACGGCCAAGTAAGCAGTTAACAATCTCGATTAAAGGCAAGAATCTTGGACAAAACATTTCAAATATTAAGGACCTATCACCAAACAAAAATTTATTAGGAATTAGATGCAAAAGTCGGATATATATCAGGGACCAAAAATATATTTAAGCCAATTAATTTCTATGCACTAACATTCCCGATTCAATTCAAAACACGAGAGAAATAAAATTCCTAACCAATCAACAACTTCAAACAATCATTTGAACAAGTTAACAAGGTTGAGAGAAGAAAGAAGAAATATACTTTGGGTGAACAACATGCAAAAGAGAAGGACGAATCTTAATGCTTTAGTAAACCAGATCAAACATCCTTCCACGGGAATTACTTCCTTGCACCTCCCATTTGCTGCATAAGAAAAGCTCAAGTGCCAAAGGTGTTCACTCCAATGCCTCCTTAGACCAGAATTCACCGTCTAACATTATAGTATGCAAACCACCCAAGTGTTTTCCTATTTCTTCTAGCCTCAAAAACCTTTAATGAAAACACCCAAACGCGGCTCTTTTGCAACGTCGTGGTGGGTTTGTTTCTCTTGAATTTTTTTGTGATAGGGAATGCAAATCATCCTACATATTTGAGTATTTGGTAACTTCAAAAAGAAAACCATTCATATAAGTAGAGTATACACAATATCCATATAATATTTTATTCATATTTCTAAAGTTGTTAAGATTTTCCATTTTTTTTACTTGTTAAACAAATTAATACCTTACATAGCTCAACATACCTGTTGTATCCGGTAAAACAAAGTGAAAACTATGTGAATCGCTGGTGGATCACTTCAAAAGTTCTCTACCGTAACCACATCCTTTAAGCTAATATGTTATTTACACATCTTGCTAACCAGCTATACCTATCGGTGTTCTTAGGATTAAAGAATTGAAAAATTTATTAAATGAAGACTTAGAATGTTCAGCCAACCCTACAACTTCAAGTCACAATGTTCATCGTCTACAAATTTTATAAAAAGGATTCATTAATGAAGAGAAAATGGCAAAATGAGCTTCCTTTTTTTCTTCCCTCACCCTTACGGTTCATCACCACCACCACCACCCACAAACCAACCCCTTTCCATTTTCCTTTCTCAACCCCTTCGCCCTCTTTGTTGCACCCCCTCCACAACCCTCACCGTCAGTCGATCCTTCACCTCAATCGTCAGATCTCACAGTCATTTCATAATCTCTTTTTAGTCGCAAGATTGCCTCTGCCATGTAATCCTGTTACTCATCATAGTCGAGGTTATCAATGCACTATGCCACACCGCGCACCCTGTTTGACCCTCACACCTTGAAATTTCCTCCGATGAGCATGACATCAGAGCTCCCTATAGCATCGGGGTTGTACCTAATAGGGGCCCCACACTTCTCGAGCATCACAGCCTTGTCCTCCACCCCAAGTACGTAACTAAGTTCACTAATCGAGGTGAGTAGCAAGTTGAGATTCCACCCATATGACGAGTCCACCACCGCCACCATGAAATCTGGTCAGATTTGACCTCACCACCATCACCCCTCTCTTTTCTCTTTCTCTTCCTAAAATCGAGAAACATCAAGCTTGTTAAATCTGACTACACATTTGATGTTGGTATCATGAAATCCAACCAGATATGACTAGGGATGTCAAGGGGGTGGGGTGGGGGCGGGGAGTACTCCTTCGCCCCCCGTTCCCAATCCCCGCCGTGAGGCATTTTTTTCTCCTATCTCGTTCCTGTGGGGCCTTGAAATTTTAAAAAAAAATCCTTAATTTGAAATTCTAAAGCAAATAAATTTAAAACAAAATTAAAAGGTCTCACCAACATAATATTCAAACTCAAACAATCCATATATTGTTAAACTCAAATAAACAAGAATGGGCAACAAGTTTAATTTGAAATAATACAAATATAATGTTCAATAACCAACCTTTAATGTTAAATATAAAATAACAATTAATATAGGGGAAATTATGTAATTTCCTTGAGACAAGGATCCCGCGGGACGTAGGGTGTGATCCTCATCCTCATGCCTGCCATTCCCACAGGAGAATATTTATTCTCATCCCCATCCCTACAAGAAAAAACTCTGTTTGCGAGGCCTCATACAGGGTAGTCCCAACGGAAATCCTTGTTTATGAGTCCAAATTGACATCGCTAGATATGACTCAACACCATGAAATTTGACCAAATCAGATCTCCCCCATGGTGGCCAAGGAGCAAGCATTAGTGATCTTGGAGTGCCTCAGATCCAAGTCTTCTCTTTGTCATTTTGAGTATTATTGGAGGTTGAGGACTTTTCAGATCTCCATTAATTTGTGTACAAGTTGTGCAAGTTGTGTTTCAATCAATTTATGTTTTTGTTTTGATCAATTCACATTCAACTGGTGATACTTTTTCTTCATATCAAATTCTATAAATTTTTAGTTCAATCCACGTGATTCTATGTTATTTTGTATGAGTGTTTTATAATAGCTTCATTTAAAGATTTTGATGTGTAATTACTTGATTTAAAGTTTAAAAAAATTATGGTTAAAAGAAAAAGTAGATGCTTAAAGAAAAGTTTTCGAGAATTAAAACACTAGAATGTGGTCAAATCTCCTTAATTAAGTTTTACTTCTATTCATAACGTGCTTGGCCAAATCCAAATTGAAAAAAAAATTATGAAAGAATCTTTTTGGTGAAGGACATGAGTGATAACATTGTAAGGAAATGTAAGGATATTTCCAAAGAAGAACTGGACATGTAATTGTGTAATGAAAAAGGTAAGGATAATTTGGAGAAGAAAAAAATAATTAAAAAGCATGTGCAACTCACATGTTTTCTGGCTATTAACAAACTAACTGAGTTTGAGATTAACACATGCCCAAAAATTAGGGGAGATTTAAGGTCGACACTATTAGAAAATATGCTTTCTACATCGGTTATTTATGACTTTCTACATCGGTTAAATACTCTCTGTTTTTACAAAAAAACCAAAATTTAACCTGTAAATTTAAAATCAAACCACACAGCACACAACATATATCATTTGCATTCTGCTTTCAAATAGGTTTTAGCATAAAACTAGCTAGTAAACTATTAATTGAAAAAAATCAATTCATAACTATGAATAACTATCAACAAAGGTTATTCAATGTTAAAATGAAACAACAATTATAAAAAATGTAATGCAAAGTATGGTAAACTAATTAAGTAACCTAAAGTTACATAGTTCCCTAACATCCTATGTTTGATTTCTAACTTTTGGATAATACAGTGTCCATTGGATGTGAAGCGCCTTGAATCTCTCTACTTCAAACGGTCTAACTTCATTAAAATACTGCATGATCAAATAAAAGATAAATTAATAATGTAATAACAATGATAAGAAAACCAACTTTGTTTGAAATAAATAATTACCGTTTCCCAATTATTCCAGAAAGTTCCTAAGATTATCGTGGACATCCAGTGCATGACGTAATAGCTGCACTCTGTGCTTCCTTTTTGTCTATTACACTAAATACATAATGAAATTTAGATGTTAATTAAACGTTAACTACTATTAGTGTACACACACATAAGCAGTATATATAAGTAGAATAAATTTAAATCACATACCTTAACAACAATCTACCTAGCAGCAGCCTTGGATTTAGGTTGTGGAGTATCATCAAGTCTTTTCAAAGCACTGTTGAATAAGAGGAACATTAAAATATTGATGTTGTTGAGTTATGCTAATTGTGTTTTTTAATTGTTGGAGCTATCTGTTATTTTGCAGTTGCTGCTGCTACTATTTGTGTTCTCCTCTTAGGAAGCCAACAGAGGAAACAAACTAAAACAGGATCACAACATTCGATTCCAGATCTATACTGATGATAGAGAGGGACTATACCTTATAATATAGTTTTGTAAGGTAATAGTTGGATAATGATGGTTATGAATAAGAAAATAGAAGGCTAAGTCATTATCTAATGTAAAAGGAGAGTATGAGGAATGAAATGCCATAAGTTGAGTAGATATATCTTAAAGCTTTAGTAGTCTTAGACTTGATCATGGTGGACAACTATATAGGGAATGTGGTAAGAATGTATCCTAAGATAATAATGAGAATTAACCCTATAATAATGGTGAGAATGAGATAGGAGTCTACGTGAAGTATTAATGATTGAGAGGTGAAGATCCGACCAAATGCATAAAGGATTCGCTAGAAACATGGTGAAGGTAAAGCCATGAGATAAATAAAATACTTGCTTGGGTAGAAGAATTCAATTCATCAGTAGTGTCCTTATAGCACTCACCAATATCTTATGTCTTATTCCTTTAATTTTTTTCCTTCTTTAAAGAGAGAGTTTTAAGTGCTTGCTGATTGAGCTTGAGGTCACAAGCTAGAATCACATAGCTTACTTTTATATGTTCATCCCTTCATGGGAGTCCAATGACATTTGATGTACGTAGCGCTCTTCAACACCATTATATGTTTTGTAATATCGTATTAAGAATTTAAAATATGTTAGATTAATTAAGAACCTTTAACCATGTTTTTAATTGTCACTTCATGAATTCTAATTAGTTTTTGTTTTAAAAATTCCACGTTCCTAAACATGTACATGTAGTTATGATAATGCCCTATATAGTGTATTTCATGAAGTCTCACAATGTAAACATGTGAGACATTTTCCAAGAAAATGAGATATTGACTGCAATATCAAGGTTAGCTAGTCTCTCTCAATATTTTTTTATTTGGTTTGTTGCTTATAAAATTGTTAAAACCAATGTTCTAGACATTGTCTACGACCAAAATATTGACTACAATATCAAGGTTTTTGAAGCTTAATATGCAATTTCTCAATTAGAATTAAAGTTTCACTTTAGTGTCTAAACATTTAATAAAAATGTACATTTCACAGTAGTGTGCAATTTCAAGGCTCAATATGAACAATGTTGTTACCTAAATGCTATGACTTCAATCAAATTTGTATCGATCTGCAACAAAAAATAGCTAGCATCAGAAGAAAAACCTTACCCAATTGAACCTTCTAATACAACCTCATGAATACATTCAACAGTAGAGGAATATATCCAACTCCACCAAACTTACCCCAGTTTCCTCCTTCACTGCTCTTATAGCTGTTGTATATATCTCCTCTGCCTGAGATAATTCACACAAGTCATAAAGAATTCAAGTTGCAACATAATTGCATAAATTAGACTACAATTCAACACCATCTCTAATTTGATCTTCTATTTTGTTTCTAAAGCATTTAATAAAATTAAGTGAAGCTGCAAAATTAAATACCTGAAGAATGAATCCAGTTGGTATCTTCCAAAGACCAAGAGTTGCTAGAGAACAATGTCTCTCTTGTACTACAAGCACCTTTATGAATTTGTAACAGAAAATTATACAAATGCCGCTTGCAAAATTCAAATTACATAAAAAAATTGGGAAGACAGAACTTGGGACATAAGCAGCTACAACAACAAACACCAACCACATGGTCTAACACACCAAACCTCTAAAATGGACTGAACTTGGGAGGTCAGAACCACATGTTCTAAAAGACCAAAGGAGCTAAGGAAAAAAAAACAAGGAAACCCAAATGGAATTTAACTAACTCTTCAAGTAACTGTTCAAATGGACTGTAATTTACCTCACCTTAAACCACTTAAAACACCTCATAAACACAACTCAAGTCACTCTCATTTTAAAATCACATGGCTGAATTCACAGAAAATATGCAATTACAAAGGCTAAACCAATTCATCCATTTTATTCATGATTAAGCTTTGATTTATTTGACACAACTAAGCTTTGATTTATTTGACATCTCAACTACTGGGTACTGGATGTCAACAGAATCACTTGAAATAGCATTGAGGTCGAAAATCTTGATTTTCTTTGAAACTCCTCCTGCTGCAATGTGATCCTCATCACGGTCAAAACTTAAAACACACATTACATTGGCAGAACTAAGCAAATCTCTATTTCTTAATCTGCCACACTCTTCAAACTTGCTGTAGTGAGCAAACTTGCATAAACCTTCAAAGAAGGATCCTAGACAACCAACAGAACTTTGAATTCTTCTAGGCTACTTATTAACACCATACATATTTAGAGAAGAGATAAAGTAAATGAAATGTGAGGAATTTAGGCTTGTAGCAGAGTATGGAAACAAAGCCAGATAGTCACTAATCTTTTTGTATAGAATTTTATGCTTCCACATCCATTGATTTGAAGATAAGAATTCCTACTAGAACAGTTTTCCCCTAATAGGCCTATATGTGCAAATTGTGGAGTTCTTATTATTATGCGCAACTAACTTTCATTAGGCTGAAATTAACTTTGCACGGGACATTTTGCTTTGTTAGCACTTAGTAGTTAAACCAAATGCTCCAACATACAAAGGTAGAAACGCGATAATGGTGGTTTTCTTTACGGAACCTCACTTTTCATACAATGGACAGGTATATTATTGGTCCCACATTATCACAAAACTTATTTTATTTCTCATACAAAACTCCCTTTTCTTACATGAAAATTTAATTATTCTTTTTAAGTATCCCAAACCATTTCTGGTGATGACTTCCTCCCTAACACATGCACCATTATTGCTTGTATGAAGCAACACATGCACCTTTTAGCTACACGTTCTACATATGATCTAGGAGAAGGGGAAAAAACAAAAGAATTAACATTATCTTTCAAGCATCTAGACCCTATATACAAAGAATTAACATGATGGAAGGAAATCCATAATCCTTTTCCCTCCCAGCTCAAGACAATAAAGAAAAGAGGCATTTCAGAAGCAAGCAAATACACAGGTGTTTATCCTAAATTCTCATAACCCTTACCCCGAAGCAAATGGCAAAAGAATTCGCTATCAGAAGAGAAAAAATATTCATCGAATACACCAATCAATACCGGATAAGTGATTGCATTGAAATTTAAACTTCATATACTTCAAGTAGAACATTATTAATCATATTCATGTACACCCACCAATACGTGTCATTAATATATTATTTAGCTTTTTTAATTTAATTTATCCATCATGTATTTAATATGATAGAAAAATTATTAGGTAGCTCTGAATCCCTTAATTTTGATCAATCTCAAAGAGACTATTTAAGTTTTTTAATTTAAAAAAATAACTAATAAACATGTCAAGTAAAGATTAACTAGAACAATTGGTCCATTGCACAATATGAGAGGAATCTAATACCAAAAATGGAATTGATCAAGAAATTCTTATCCTTAAAATAAATTGCATCTTCAGGTGTTGGCGTATTGCTCAAAAGCATAACTAGCATATATATTCATTTCAGTTTGCAGATATTAGGAAAGGATATTCCCAAAACAAAATATTAAAGGAAAGAAAGCAAATTCCAAAAGTTCCTTTCCTAACTCAACTCATAAGTTTTGCTACAAATGAACTACAAAAAGAATTTGCTATAGGGAGGGATATTTTGAAACAGAAATTAAAGAAGAAAAAATGAAAAATGATGAGAATAAGTAACAAAGACTCCTCCTGAGTACTACTATAATTCCTAGACCTAAAATGGCTAACACCCTATATGTGTAAACACTAGCATTGTTCCTTTCTCTAATAATTTATGTTTCTTTCAACAGTAACACACATTAAATAGGCATAAACAATGAAAAAAACATGCATCCAGATCCAAAACGAACACTAACCTTACAAGAGTGGCCACCTAGAGCGAGGTTGGCCGTGAGTGGGAGCGACACTGGCCACGAGCACTCAAGTGAAAAGGGTTTGTGGAACACGAACAATACTCACTGCCACTGATAACTACCTCCCTATCATGGTTCCACCTGCGAACAGCGGAGTTGAGACAGAGCAGTCAGGTGAAAAAGGTTTGCAAAAGCTCACAAAAATAAGAAAAGAAGCAAAACACATACCTTGCGTTGATGTCGGACTCCAATGGAGGATGCTCCACTTCGCGGAAATCACAAACCCCAACAACAGTCATGAATGGCGAGGATGGTAATAAGGAGATGGCGATCACAGGTCACAAACAGTGGTCACAGGGTCTTATGGGTGAAAGGGAGAAGAGGAAGGTTGTTTGCGATACTAGGAGCGCGAGTGGAAAAAAGCTTTTAAGTAAATAATTTGAGTTAACATTGGTTTTTTAAAGAAAACCGATGTTAACCTCAATCTGTTAACATCGATCTTCTTTAAAAAACTAATGTTAACTCAAATTATTTATGAAAATTGGCACCTTGCTTTTATTAACATCGATTTTTTCAATAACAAATGTTAACTGTGCGATGTTAAATGTATAAATTCTAGTAGTGCGAGGGTGAGCATATAATAAGTCCTAAATTCAAGGGACTAGTGTAACTTGCTCTAATTTTTATAATCTTGATGGTGAAACTTTATTTAAAGAATTAAAAGTCTTTAGAGATATTTTAACAATGGAATCAAAATCAAATTTTATGATATTGTATTCTTTGAAGATATTCAATTATATTCCTAATGCATATAAAACTTATAGAGTAATTTTAAATATTCACATTACTACTATATTTGCTAAACAAATTTTGTTGAAATTAAAATTATTAAACTCTTATTTTTCATCTATTATATCACAAAATAGAAAAAAGTAATATTTGATTTCTCTTGAAAATGATTTTTTTAGAGAATTTTGATTATAAATAAATTATTAATGATTTTAGGATAACAAAAATTATAAAAGGGCCAATGATTATGAGTACATAATTTTTTTTATTTGTCCATGACATCAAAAGTATTAGAACTAACCATTTATATTTGGCTTAGCATGATGACAAGTTGGACATACAAATTGTTTGTCAACTAAAAGTAAAGGGTGTTATTGTTTTAACAATTGCAATCTTTCGAATGAGGGGTGTCCTAATTGAAAGAGTCAAAGATCAATAGATACTTTATTACATGAGTAAGTAGAACTATTAGAAGAAACATAAGCTGTGACTGAAACAAAATCAGATCTCTTCATGTTGAGCTTATAAAGACCATCCATCAAGTCAACTGTACCAATCCTCTACAGGGTCTATACATCCTGAATAAAACAAGTGTTAGCCATAAAGATTAGCTTACATGTCAAGGAAGACAATAACTTTAATATAGAAATCAGATTAAACTGAAAACTTGGTATGTATAATACATCCTCAAGGTATAAAGAATGGGAAAATCTAATAGTGCCTCCATATGTTGCAGTAATTGTATGACTAGTGGGAAGTTTAACAATAATGAGACTTATTTGTCTACATGAAGAATACAAGTGAAAATAGGATGTAACATGGTATGTGCCACCTGAGTCCAACATCCATTCACTCTCACACGCCTTGCTCATACTACAACTCATTGATGACACATTACCTGTAAGTGTATCACCAGAACCAGTCACTGTGCCAATCTGATTCACATGTGAACTATTATGAGTCGAAGATCCTTGTTGTTGCAGCAATGTCATTAGGCTTTGCATTGTTGAGCAATCAATTTGACATCTAAACCTCGTGCCTCTTGATTCTGCTCTACATCTGAATTCACATTTTCCTCTTTTACAACGTTTACATTATTGATTAATGGACCTTGGGGCTTATGATATTTATGACTAGGAGGGTATTCATGCTTTCTATAACATTCATCAACAGTGTGGTTAGTAAAACCACATTGAGTACAAATCTTATTGCCTCTTCCACCTAAATTTCCTCGATCAAAACCAGTTGAACCACTTCTTCCTCCTCTAAAAGATGAATTATGAGGAAAGCTATTTTTTCTATAACATCTATCAACAGTATGGCAATCCTTACCATAATATGCACATGAAAAGGGTGTGTTTGATGAGTTAGTGCTTGCGGCATTAATCAAACTATTGCTTCCTATTGTATCATTGTTGTTAATTTTCCTTTCTTGTTATACTGCATATGAGAATACCTTAGTTATGCTAGGTAGTGGATCCATCATCAACACGTTAGATCTAGCAATACTAAATTGACCATTCAATCTTCTAAGAAATTGCATCGCATGATCCTATTTCTTCCTCTCTGAAACATTAGTAAGTGCATTACATGAACATTTTAGATTACAAACACATAAGATCAGGTCTATAACTCTCTAACTCGTCCCAAATCACACACAATCGTGTAAAATACCCACTTATAGACTTGTCACCTTGTTTAATTGATATCATGTCTTACTGCAATTCTAAAATTCTCAAAAGGTCTCCTTATGAATATCGTGATTTTAAATCTTTCCAAATATCGTAATTGAAAAGAAGACTGAATGAACCAACCACGAAACCACCATATTGTTGCACCTCTTCCAATTAAGCTACATGAAGTGCATGATCTGATGCAGGTCTTCAAATAGAACCATTGAAAAACTTAGATTTGTTCTTCGCGCTTAATGCAGTAAACATAGATCGACTCCATGAATTATAATTGGATGAACCAAGAACCGGAGAAACCAAAGTTATCGCTGGATTTTCTCTTGGATAAAGATAATAGGGAATGTGTACATTGAGTGATTGATCTTGTTGTTGTTGTTCACTCATGATGTAAGAATGAAAGAGGTGATAATTGAGAGGAAGAATGTGAGTCGCGCAACAGAGCTCTTAATACCAGCATAGATTTGATATCAGCTATGGGAGAGAAATGCAAGCTTGGGAAACTTGCAAAGAAAGCAATAGAAAAAAAAAATTAAGTTAATCTGTTGTTGAAGTGTAAAAACTGGTTAGTTACATTCTACTATTATAGCTGTATATACATAAGTTAGTTGAAATAATTAACTTTGAACTAACTATGGTAAGAATTTGTGGTTTCGTGGAAGGAGCATCAAGGAACATGACTTTAAAATGACATGACAGGTTACTGCGTGAGTGGTGACATTATTAGTGCGGTATACCTTGGGTCACGTAGATGCTCCCTTCAGCCCATCGTTAGTTAAAACCAGATAATCCCATATATGGAACACAACATCGAGATTGTCACGATTGTAACCATTAATTAAAATAATTTACCTTATAACAGATTAATTATAAAACATACTAAGTAAGTCTAAACCGTTGAATTGAGAACATCTTGTATAGCATGCAATTTTTTTTTTCTTTTGGTATTTGATCCAGAATATCACAAAATATATACGGCTCCTTTTTTATAAAGTTTCTAATTCCAAAACGCAGAAATAGTCACAAATCACAATAACTGGCCTTATAGACTTCAATTCAGTAATTCTTGAAAGGCAAATTGATCGAAAATGTTTTTTTTTTTACTTTAGTAAATAATAGAAAATGGATGTGACGATTCTTATAAGACGATGGATTGGGTGAACTGGGACCAGATATGTCAGTCAAAGGGGGTGTGATCTTGGTATAAAAAATCTCAAATTGTTTTATATGAGAAGACTTCTTTAGGAATAGGATTTTGTCTTTCTAATTTTTGGTTTAAATGACTGTTCACATGAGTCATTTTATACTTCCTCCCACAATGCCTCTTGTTTATCGTGTTTTTCTTCTTTTTCTTTTTAATATATTCTAGTATGATGTATGTTGCATACATGATAGGTGAAGTCAAGGATGTCAATCTGGTTGGGATTCTAGTTCTCACAGTGATTTAATTTGCATATTAATTGTATATATAAAAAAGAAGATATATATTTAATATATTTATAACCTAGACAATTTTTTTAATGAATGTCTTGATGAATTATTTAAACTTTTTATTTATTTCTTAATATGAGATCTAATCTAATATAGCAAAACTTATATAAATAAATGTTTTAAAATTACAAAAAACGGGCCAGATTTTGATATTTTAACTGAGTGGGGTTATTTACTTTAACTAGCAAGTCAAATAACAAAATATACTAGATTGAACTTTATTATGGTCAAAATTAAAATTTAAAGTGGTTCAATCCACTTTTTATTTTTATTTTAGTTTTTGAAAAATTCAATCCACCCTTTATATTTTAAACTTTAAATTATGTACTAGTTCCACGAATAGAAAAATCCTTCGGTATTTAAATTTCTATTTTAAATAAAGACAACTTTTTTTTTTGTGACGCAAATAAAAATTAACGGGCAGTAAACTAATATGCATCTCCTTTTCATTTTGAAACATAATTTTAAAATCTGTATACATTTAAAATATATAAAGAAAACTTAATTGAGGAGAGATCGGATTATACGAGTGTAACATTGACAAATATTATAATTTTATAACTTTCAACTGAATAATATTTTTTTAAAACTCATGGTTGAATTGAAAATTCCTTGCATATATATCACATATGCAAATTTTTATATTAATTAAAAATCATTTGTTACTTTGCTCATATAAATTAAAATTGATGCAATATAAATAATTCAAAATATACTAAAAATATGAATCATTTGATTACCTTTTTATTATTTTTCTAATTTTGACAAAATTTGATACAACTAATCTTGATAATAGATAGATATAATTTAGTAGTTAGATCAATAAAAATCATATTTTATATTAAGTTATAAAGATGATATAATAGTTGCTAAAATTACGTCCGGTATAATTTAATGGTTCCTCAACTTAATTTTATATATATATATATAAGACAAAACGTATATACAACTATATAAAAGACAAAACGTATATACAACTTTGTGTTATTCTTCAATCAAAATTAAAATTTAATCTTGATAATTCTAATAAGAGAATAAATTTTCTCTTTATATATAATCCTATTACATTTGCTGATTCTTTGGCCAAGGCTGGAGCAGAGAACGATGAACTTCAATTCTGGTGGTTCTTCAAGAGCCACCTTCGTGTTTACTTAGTTTATTATTAGCTGATTCTGTGGGTGTGTCTTACCCCAGAGGCTAGTTTTTCTTGTTTGGTTTTGTTTTGTTCTTTTTCTAAACGACGTTACCAAAAAAAAAAAAAAACTGTTACGTTCGATGTTAATTTTTGACAATGAAATAATAAAACTGATGAAGTATATTTTTATTTGGCATTACGGTCAAAGTCCGAAAGCCATGTTACTCCCAAAATTATCACATGGGAATTATCTATTTCGGCTTCTAAATGGGAACAACAGACACAAGAGTTTCATATTTGCGTTCCCATGGCAGCAATTTCTTAATTGGCTAAGCAAGTGGTCACAAAAAATATATTACTAACATATTAGCATATACGTACCACGTATCCATTAATGACCAAGCCTCAAAATCTACCTGGTCTTGAATTCTTGATGGTATACCACACACGTATCTATCAATAGGGATGTTTAATTAATTTTATAATTGGAACGTACTCTTTGCATATAAAGATAAAGTCATGGATAGATAGGCACACTGATTTTGACCCCGGCCCGTGTTTCCTCCAACCACAACTCCATGTCCCATTACAGCATATGGAACAAAAAACATAGAACTGATTCTTGAAAAGTGAAAGCAAAATGGAATTTTAATTCTCGGCCACGTGAAATACTATATGTTGTGTTAGCTGGTTGGGCTTTTCTTTATAGTTTATAATACTATATAAAAAATAAAAAAACATTAAGTATTGTATCTATATGCAAAAGTAGAATGGATAAGGTTAATTAAAAAAAAAAAAGGAATTTTATATTTTTGACTCATTCTAGAGAATCTACTCACTATTCCTCCTACGTCTTCAAAAATATTTTTAACTCGGAAAGTTAGCACACGGTTGACCAATTCCTTTTTCATGAGAAATAACTAATGCAATCACCCATGTTCTCAATGTTATACTTATAGTTTGAAATAACACTTCAGCTTTGAATATATTTAAGCATCGTAAACTTTTTATATATATAATCAAGTTTTGATACATGCATGGTTCAGATATAGTTCGATTGTGATAACATCAATTAAAGATATGGAGCATTTTTAACATGCTAGCACATTATTCATGTAGTCTTATTGTGATAGAATCTATAAAAGAGATAGAAATTTATAATGTGTTATTGCATGATTAAATATATGGTGTTCATTAACAAAATGTTGAAATCGTAACGGTAAAATATAGATCATCATATAGCTAGCCCAAAGAGAATATTTTTTGAAAGAAAGAATGTAAGCAAATATCAGCTGAAACAACTGAATTCTCTGCTAAGACAAGTGTCTGCATTTAATATTCAATAATGACTTGAATATGACTATAAAAAACACTTATAAGAAAAGATATATTAACGCAATTAAGCAAGTAGCATTTGTCTTTTTCACTTTTTTAACGACTTTTTGGACGAAAAGTTAGGAGACTTTAATGCTCATGGTTGGTGTAAAAACTTTTATTCTATCAACCAATTTGATATTATTATTGGTATAATTTTTAACATAATTAATATAAAAGTTAATAAATTTATTATATATAAATAATAATTTATGATTCAATAATAATATAAAATTATTATATATTATCAGCACCTCACTTATTTTCTCGAGATGGAATACGAGCAAGGATTAGCATAAACCTTTTTTTAATTATTTTGTATTCCATAGTCCTTTTTTAAATTGCAAGGAATAAATATACAATGCCCTATCATTTTTGTTGGAACACCTCGCAGTTTTTAAAAATGTCGTATTTTTTGTTATAAATAGCAGGTTTCATTTTTTATTTTTGCAGTGTTTTTTTCCATAAAATCTCACTCCTTAGTGTAAGTTGCTTCTGTAAGCCTCCTTTTCTGAGCGCTTTTTTGTCTTCGGTGGTGTACGTGCGTTGTTCATGAGTATACGGTGAAGTTGAATGATTATACGTTGCCGGAGAAGTAGAGGTACGCAATTTTTTTAAAAAAAAACATACGAATTGTCAATTCATATGGTTCATACGGATTAGCAATTCGTATGATCCATACGGATTGGTGGTTCATACGGATCACTGATCTGTATGAACCATACGGATTGGCTCATACAGATTGCTGATCATAAGGATTGCTGATCCGTAGGTTATTTTTATTAAAAAAAATTGTAAATAAAATTTTGTCAGATTTATTTATTTAATTTATTTTGTAGTATAATTTTTTTTGTAATAGTTTTAGTAATTATTTTATAGTGGTATAAAAATAATAAAAAAATGTATTTAGTAATTAGATTGGTAAAAAAATGATAATATATATAAACTTTTAAAAATTGCTAAAACTAACATTAGATTGATTAAAAATTAATATAACAATTAATTGAAAATAATTTAGTAATTAGATTGGTAAAAGTAACATTAGATTTCTAAAACAATTTTTTGTATACATTTAAAATATTTACTAAAGTTGATAATTAAACAATTTTGATATTTAACTAAATTATGTATTTAGATGTTTATTACAGTGATTGAAAATTAAACAAATTTGATATTTTATTGAATGATGTATTTATTAGAATTTATATAATATTTATTGAATGATGTATTTATTAGAATTGATATGATATTTTAATGAAGATATGTAGTGAAAATATAGTGTGTGGCTATATGATGTACAATACATTTTTTTTTGTATAGAGTTATATTTGTGTCGATAACAAATGAGGTGATTGCATAATTTTTTTATATTGTATTTTGTTTATCATTGAATTTGTTAAATGTTTTATTAAGATGACGAAGAATAGTGGAATATGCATGATAGTATCATGTTTGAAGAAGTTGATATGAATGTTGAAAATGAGAAAGATGTTGGCGTGAAAGTAGAACATATTGATTGCTCTGATGCCTTTAATACTTCTCAGGTATTTGACTAATTTGTTGTTGGTATAATAATTATATTACATAAATGTTCATTGATCTCAAACCTTCTTTTGATGAGTACCTTAAAAACTTTGAAATGGCTTGCTCTCCTTGGCCTATGTTTGTGGACTATGTGTGTCAAATATGAGTGATTTCACACAAAGAAAAATTTGTGAAAGCATGGACGAACAAAATGATGCATCTAGGAAACACAACTACTAATAAGTGTGAATATTATTTTTTGTTTGTGTTGATTTGTTTAAGTGATGACTTAAATGAAAATGTTGCGGTTGTTTATACGTTGTTGTATATTTCATTTGTAGGGTTGAGAGTGCTCATTGGTCATTAAAGAGACTCCTACAAAAATCCCTTGGTGACATACGGGAAGTAATGAACAACATGATGACACTTTAACACAACCAAATTAAAGCATCTTTTGAGACAAACACGCACGTGGTTGGGCATGTGTGTAAAGTTACCTTGTACAAAAAACTACTTGGCATGGTATCAAGGTAAGCTTTAAATGAAATTGCTACTGAGTATGAGCGTGTACCTTATGCAGGCAAAAACCCTTCACGTTGTGGATATGTCATGAGAACTACCCACGGTCTTCCATGTGCATGTGAGTTGTCTAAATATGTTGTTGGTTCCATACCATTAGAAACAATCCATATTTTTTGGCAGAAACTTAGTTTTTCAATTCAAGGGTTATGTGAGGCTAAGGTGACCATAATTGAGGAGATGGAAACCATATCAAAACGATTTGAGGAGCTCGATGTTTGTGGCAAAGTACATTTGAAGGAAAAGTTTCATGAAATTACTTATATTGATCTAAACTCTATGTGTCCTCCTTCAGAAAACGTGAAGACCAAGAGTGCTCCAAAAAAATCGCTGACCAAACAACAAAAGTCAACAAAACATGATCTGCCTTATTGGGAGTATGTTATGTGTTACACTTTGTGAAAAATAATAATTCTTTAGTGAAAGTAGTGCATCATCATCTCAGCAACCAATATAGAGACAAAATATTCTAATGTTGGATCAATTTTATTGGTGCATCTAGGATTCTATTGAATACATTATTGATGTCAAAGCGGATGGTAACTGTGGTTATCATGGAATAGTTGCCTTATGGGGTATGGGTGAAGAATCATGATCATTGGTGCGCAACCATATGCATAAAGAATTGACAAGTTGGTTGGAAGAGTATATCAACCTGCTTGGTGGCATAGAGAGATTTGAGGAATTAAAGTATTCCCTACTAGTTGACGGATTATCTATGGTGCGTAAGTTTATTGTTATGTCACTTTTTCTTGAAATAACATTTAAGTAATCGCTATTTGTTGTCTGTTACATGTAGGTTACCCTAGACAAGTGGATGAATATTACGAATATGGGATATGTCATTGCTTCATGATACAACATGATCGTTGTTTCTCTTTCACGACAACAAAGCATGACATTTTTTTTTCTTAGAAGTCAACCACCACCAGATTCTTTTGTGCATCGTGTAATATGCATTGGTCATGTGTATAAGAATCATTTTGCACAGTTAATTGCATAATTATTATGTTAGTATAAATGTTGACAATGTTGTTGGTCATCTTACATTGAATCTATTTGTCGTTATGTAACATGTTTTTTTACGAGACCGTTGTCCTTTACCACCATTGGCATTATTGTGGAATACACATTGTCATTATCAGGCAAAGTAGTGGCCCACCCCATACATAGGTAGAATGCAATGTTACACAAATTTGTCTAGGCTGAAAATTGAATTTATTGATTTAGGTGAAAAATGAACATAAAATATGTTATTTCCAATGACGTTTTTGTAAATAATTATTTTGTTGACACTTGTAATTTTGTTGACATTTCTGTAAATAATAATTTATTTTCACTAATTATTTTAAAAAGTTAGGACATAATTAAGTACTTTGAAAATAATAAACATATGGTTTCATTAGCTAATGAACACGAATTTAAATATTACATTAACTTACAACATAGTTGAAACAAACAAAAAATGCATCAAAAACTACAATTAACTAATACTAATTTTGCATTGAATCATGTTGCGATCGAGACATGTTGTCTTCCATTTTGATTAACGGTTTACTAAAAATAGCTAAAAATTTTATTGGGCCAAATTATTTCTAATAGTTAGACTATACTAAGACCTTCGGCATGTCATCGTCAGTTTTCAACTCAATAATTTTAAATTTGATAACTTTTTCTGAATTCTCAGGAATGACCTGGTTGTCAAAAAACAATCATCTTTCCATTTGTGATTCATGAGTACCATAAGGGGAAATCCCTTGAGGTGCAACTTGCTTAATCATATCCTTCAATCCATCGATGCTACATCCTGAAGGAATGTCAAATCTTTTTGGATTTTTTTCTGTGAATGAGTAATCCACAAAGTCGTGTTGGCGTGGCATGTTCCAGCTCCCATTATAATATAATAGAGCATCATAAGTAGGAGTTATAGTGGCTGGCAGTAAGTTTAATATATCATTCGGGGTTCTACCAATGATACATAATAACTCAATCGGGCCAACACACGATTATTGATCATTACACAATAACATTGTGTTAACATCATCATCATTTTTCAATTGCATAGATTGAAAGACAAATTGGTTACTTGCATCTGTGAATGGATTTCGGTAGTAAATTTCATCCAAATATTGATTGTCGGTTAGTTGAAGGGTATTGTGCATTATGCTTTTTAGGTACTAGAATGGGTATCGGAGTGGAACATTGGAAATAAAAATCAGACTTGTTGTGAATAATCGATCCATTCGGAAAAATAAAAGCTAATCTGGAGTTGAAAATGGTCCGACTACTTGTTTCTCCCAAAAATGCCACAGTTTCTTATAGAATTTGGTTTCTAAAGGTAGATTGGGTGAGAATGTGTGATTGTTGAGTGTTGGTGGGGTATGTATATGTTGTTCAATGAGACTGCTTGTGTTATTTTTTTTAAATAGACGTGTGCCACTTCCTATGTGTTGTCAAGTACAACAATGTTGTGTCATGCTTTAATTTTGCATCAGACATGCATTATTACTATCAAGACTAAAACACGAGTAGTCATTATCTATGTTAATATATAGGTGTAGTATTAATTGTTTTAAATAGACACATGCAATTCACAGTGTGTTGTCAACTTTGAAAATGATTTATGATGCTTAAATGTTGCAAAAAACATACATTCGTCATTTGTTATGGACAAATTAATTTATTCCTCAAATCAACATTAACGACTAATTAACGATAAACGAATAATAAAAATTTGTATAAAATAATTAAAAATGTGTTTGTAAGTAACGCACCAAAATTATAAATTAACCAAATGTGAGTGTCAATATATAAATGTACCAAATAAATAAATTGTCCAAAAAAAATTAAAATTGACATATATAACTATAAGACAAAAAAAAAAAACAACTTCAATGACCGTTTGTACGCCGCCTACACCTTAATCTATGACCTATAGTTGGTTGGCTAATGTAGCTTCTTGCGATGCTCAGACATTCTTTGATCAACAGCAGTATAGGCTTTTGTTCCTTCAGTCAGGATCCTCAAGTTCAGTAGCCTCTCCAACTTATCAGCAATTGCTACATAACCATCCTAGTAAGTGAAAAAAACAAAATAACAATTGTTAGTAATATAATAGAAAAGAAAAAAACAAACACAAAATACCAAAAAAATATATTACCACTGCATGTCCAGGACGATGCACATCAACGTCTGCTTCATCAGGTGGTGTTGTCGCCACTAGTTGCTTATGCACATCTGGTTTAACAAATGTGTCATATTGCTGAACTGACAGAGCTCTAGGAGGATCCCCTAGTTGTGCCAGAGTCATAAATGGATGTGAAATCATGTAGAATCACTCCATGTAATTTGACAAACACTAGCTAGACACTACTCAAATTTTCCCTACAGGTGCAATGTAGTCACCGAACTGCATCCATCTAGCATCAATTTCTTCAACAGAAACAGAAAGCATAGTAGGATGTGGCGGAATAGTCTGGATGTACCAAAACTGTCATACAACCCTCTCCAGTCGATGAATGACTGTCAAGGGAGCCCATCCGAGATGGCTGGAAAATAAGGAGATGACATCAAATTTTCTAAATGAACGGTGGTCACCATACAGAATCCAGCACACAACGTCAGGGATCAGTCTGTCCAGATGCTTGCGATACGTCGACATGGGTAGTGCCTTGCCAGAGGTCCATCAACATGAACATGGTCTCCTCTCGTCATAATCCTCTGTAGCTAGGGTGAAACCAACAGACAGGAAATACTTATAGATCTAACACTAAATATATTTTTCAAACATATTCATTAAAATAAAAGACAACATATAATAACCAGCGCCAATGAAAAAATGTTTCATTAACATTTGAACTAACTTGTAATAGAGTGATATATCATGCCAACTACTTCGTCGTGCTCTTTGACACCTCATTTAAATTATCATACATATGCATAAGTGTAACAGCGCCCTAAGCATAAGTCTCACTCTGCGTCAAGTCACACAGTGCATCCAAGAATACCACGTGCATGTGTATGTCACTCTTATTAGCAAAGAGTGTGTATCCAAGCAGATGCAACAAATACGCTCACGCTACTACAATCCAATGACATGCCTCAATTTTTGTCTGATACACGTCTTGCAGCTACAATAGTCGAACATAAGAGCCATGACATTGAATCATCTTATCTTTTGCCTCTACAGCGTTGACCTCGAGTAATTCCACCAACATATCAACAGTGTCGTCGACATGAAGTTGCTTGAAGCTATGGAACACCCCTACGATAGGCAAATGTAGCAATGACACGACATCATTCATGGTGATAGTCACCTCTCCGATGGGAATATGGAAACTACTAGTTTTCTTATGCCAACGTTCCACAAAAACAGGCATTAGTCCTCAATTGCCCGTATCTAGGGAACATGTAATCGAAGGACTTAGTCTGTTGGCAGCTACAAGGCCTTCAATCTCTGAAGCAGGCCTTCCGAACTTAGCCATCTTCCTTCCATGGGAAGATAGCTTTAGCTCAGGACGTTCCTGCAAACAATAATATCGATCATGTAACAAAAAAATAATAAGTTTTAAAGTACGTGCTTTATATTTTTTAAGAATTACATACCTCTCCATTCCACATGCACAAAGCAATGTGATTTTCAAAATCTCTCAAAACTGTTTGCTTGGAGAACCCTCAACATTAGTAACACCTTCTTCAACAGGTGGTTGTGGCTGCTCTTCGTTCAATTCCTCCGCGGCCGTTGGAGGATACTCAACAACACGCATCTGTTGTCGTTGCCTATGGGCAAATGTGATAGGCCTTCGTCGTTGAGGGCATCATTATCATCATCGCTAGCCTCTCTCCTCCCCAGGCTTTTCCTATTGCTTAGCCTAAAGCCCCACCAAGACCTCTAGTTCTAACCATTATCTGCACAATATTCTTTTAAACTAACAAATTTAAAATCTTTTAAATTTTTGTTTAAATCATTTAAAAAAAACAATTTTAATATATTTTAAATTTTGGTTTTAACAATTCCTTTAGACTAACTAACAATTTTAAAATATTTTAAATTTTGGTTTTATCATTTCTTAAAACTAACAAATTTATTATCACTTTTATATATTCGTTTCAATATTTTTTAAACCTAACAAAATTAAATTATTTTAAATATTTGTTTCAATATTTTTTAAAACTAACAAAACTAAATTATTTTAAATTTTTGTTTCAATATTTTTTATAACCACCAAATTTAATATATTTTAAAATTTTATTTGAATCATTTTTTAAAACTAACCATCTTATCATATTTTAAATTTTAAATATTGGTTTATCAATTTTTAAAATCTAAAATCAATTTTCGTTTAAATTTTCGTTTCAATCAATTTTTTCAAACTAATTAACAATTTTAAAATTTTTTAAATTTTGGTTTCAATAATTTTTTATAACTAAAAAATTTATTGTACAATTAAAAAAAATTTCAATACTTTTTATAACAAATTTAAATTATTTAAAATTTTTGTTTCAATATTTTTTGTAACTAACAAATTTAAATTATTTTTAATTATGACTTCAATATTTTTCATAAGAAAAATTTAATATCTTTTAAATATTTGTTTCAATTTTTTAAAAAAAAGTTAAACAAATATAATATCACAGTATTTAAAATTAATTTTTTGGCCAATCTATTGTTAGTCTTAACAATCTAATCTAATCTTAGTTTTAATAATCTAATCTAATCTAATATTAGTCTTAACTATCTAATCTAATCTTAGTAATAACCAAAATACTTTTTTTATTTTTATAAATAAAATCAATACTTAACAAATAAATCATAAAAATTTATAAAATTACACTAACTATTACAAAACAAAATTATACTACAAAACAATTTAAAAAATAATTCACAAATATATATTTAGAATTAAAAAAATTCTAAAAAATTTTCAAATAAAAAACCACATACGGATTGTCCATCCGTATGGGGTTTTTCACAAACAATAGGGTTTTTCACAAACAACAATCTAGTCATTCAACGTGCCATTATTCATACAATAGTCATTAAAAAAACATTGTGAATAGGAAGAACGCAAATGAAGACAATACTTACCTCGAAGGAGAATGCAAATGAAGAACCAACGAAGGAGCAGGGTCCACAAACAAAGAAGAAGAAGCAGGAATGTCAAGAGGAATAAGAAGCAGGAACACAGGAAGAAGCAGCACAAACGCGAAGAACAAGAATGAGGAAGGTGAAGACGAAGAAGAAGTAGAAAATGGCGCAGCGAAATAGTGACTCGTATAAACGAGTAACTATTTTTTTTTATAAATATAAAGTGAAGGACATTTTAGCCCTTTCACCTGAGTTGTTGGGTGTCCCAGCAAAAACGCTGGGTGCCCAAAGCAACCCCAAGAAAAAAAAAAAACTAATACTTGATTGACTTTGACTAAACTCAGCAAAGGAAAAAGACAATAAGGCCCAATACCATTATATAGAAGCCCAACAACTTTTCAATATGTTTGGGCAATTTTTAAGAAAGTGATCAAGATTATTCTTAGATTTTTTGTCAATATATTCCTAATTTTCGTTGCCTAATTCAACAACCTTATGCCGAACTCTATTGGGGGAGAGCATCTAGGAGTCTCAGCAAAGAAATTAAAGGAGAAAAGCAGAAAAGAAATTTTAAGATTTTCCTTATTTGAATTTGAATGTGTTAGAAGAAGTTAAAAAAAAAAAAACAAAAACACTAGAGATTCAAAACATATCCCTCCCCCAAAATGGGTGTGTTGAGTACTTTTTTTCAAGGTCTTAAAAAATAAAATTTTCTTGATATAAGAATAAAAAAATTATATTAATAAACAATAATAGAGTAAAAAAATATTTTTTATTAAAATTAATATTTTAGTTTGTATGATATATATACTCAATTTCTAGTATTTAAAGAAAGTGACATGCGGATTGACGAAAAATGTTTTTTTTTAACAAAAGGTGGGGCAAGGCTGTTGCAATATTGTGGAATAAATCTCATGGGTTACCACCCACCCACCCCACCACAAGCCAAAAATAGTCACATCTAATATCCATTAAGAAATATAAAGATTAATACAAGTAGGGGGCAAGAACCAAACCCAAGGGAGAGACAAACAACAAGCAATAAGCTACCTAAACCTTTTGTTAGGCAAAGGTTGTCTATCATATTCAAAAGACCTAGAAATGAAGTGGGGAATGAAATCCCACCAACAAAAAAAGAGATTAGAAGTGTCGTGAGCGACTAATCTGTCTGCACAAGTATTCCCCTTACAAAATATGTGACCAATAAAAAATTATATTTTCCATAAGATTAGTACAATTCAACCATCTATTTCAAATGTTTGAAGGAACCATATTATTGTTCTCGAAAGCTAAGATGACCAGTTATGGTTCCATAAATTTTGTGTTTTGACCATTTTTAAGCAACCAAGAAGTGTTGAAAGAAATAGTGTTCTAGAAATGTTTAATACCAAACCATAAAGAGGACTTGACATAGTTGTGTGCCACAAAATCGCCCTTGAAAATCCTAGCTCTGGCCAACAAAGCCCAATGGTTAGTGGATGTTTTGATCTTTCAAGGCAGATACAAAATAAAAGCTCTATTAATGCTTTTGAGGGACCTAAGACCCATACCTCCTTCCCATAGAGGAGCGCAAATTTTCTTCCAGGCCACAAAAACCAGGTTTCTATTGTCAGTATCCCCTGACCATATGAAGTTACAGATATATTTTTCCAAAACATTGACAAGGATTTCATAATATGCAACAAAAACAGCCAGTCAATGGTATCAAATGCTTTTTTATGTCAATGTTAATGGCCAGATTACCTCCAAAACACCTATTGTCCAACATGATGATTGCTTCAGATGTGACAACAATACAATTAGAGATTTTCCTTTCTTTAATAAATCTCCTTCAATTCGAAGATATGATTTTGGTAGCCAAAGTAGCAGGCCTAGAAGCAATCACCTTGGTAATAATCTTAAATTGAAAGTTTGCTAAGGCCATCAGGCAGTAATCCTTAATTTATTTTGTCAGCATTGGAGAATTTTGGAATGAGCACTAGAATATTAGAATTTAGGTTCGGGAGAATCCAACCTTGCCTAAAGAATTGAAAGTGGAAGCAAACACATCATGTTTGATTATATCCCAGAATGTCTAATAGAAGAACCCCCTAAAATCGTCTGGTCTAAGCACTCCAAGGGCATTCGTATAAAAAAAATCCACTTCTTACCTGCTCCAAAGAAGACAAATCCATCAAGAAAGCATTGTCCATATTAGAAAATGAGCTTTGGGATCAATTTTTTATGGAGATCAAAATCATGAATAACATTGTTACCAACAAAGAGACTCTTGTAAAAATCTACATGTGACTCAATGTCTTTTGGATCTTGCAGAATTAAGTCTCGCTTTCTTAGCATTGAGATTCTTTTGGTAATATTTTTGGCTTTCTTATAGTTGTGAAAGAAAGTTGTATTTCTGTGTTTGTTGCAATGTCACTTTGATCTAGACTTCTATTTCCAAAATTCATCTTGAAATCAAAGGGCAACCAAGAGATTATTTTGGGCTTTTATTTCTTCTTTTGAGGTTGTCAAGAGGACCTTGTTGCTCGATGTTCAACTGGATTGTTTCAAGATCCTATAGGGATTGATATACTCTTTGATGAACATTGCCAAAACAATTTTTGTTCCAATCTTTGAAGGCCCTTCAGAAGTTTCAATTTCTGAGACAGAATATGCATTTGACAACCTAAGAAAGGAGTTTCCCAAGTGTTTTTGACGATGCTTTGACAATCACAATGACTTTTGAAATCGAAAAGTTGAGAAACCTAGATTACTATGGGTGTGTTTGGTTTGCATTTTCATTTTCTGTTTTCATTTCCTGTTTTCATTTTCTGAAAATTGTTTTCATTTTCAAAAGATTAGAATTCTGAAAACATGTTTGGTTTGACTTCTTAAAAATTGGTTTAGGCATTTCATCTATTCAATAAGAATGTATGCTCTGGAAAATTGGTTTAGGCATTTCAACAAGCACCTTATCAGCAACAAAAATCTTTTTAACCCTAGCACACAAGACTGTACCGTCACCGCCCTCCACTGTGTCGAACCACCCCTGTTCGCCGGCATTGCACCTCACCAACAACAAGCAGTTGAGGACGCCACGAAACCTACCCAGAAGGGAACAAAACCGTTGAAGCCCCAACATAACCACTAACTAGACTAATTTAGGTTGCAATAGGGTTTTGGTGTGATAGATGGTGGTGCGCGACATTTTGATAGTGGAGGTTGGATCGCCGACATTTGGGCTGATGATTGTGGAGGATAGGGCGGTGCAATCGGTTTGGATTATGGTTTGGTGTTTGGAGGTGTGGGTGGTGGCCATTTGAGGCATTGATGATGGAGTTTGGAAGTAGGTGGTGGTGTGTTGTGGACTGGTGATGGTTGTGGGAGATAAATGTTGAAGGAGAAAAAGGTGGGGGAAGGGTGGGTCCAGAGTATCGGAGACGAGGCTGCTAACGAAGTTGGTAATAATTACGGCTCATGCCACCACGTTTTCCTTTTAGAGAAAACATTGAAAACGACAAATCATTGTTTTCAATTTTCAGCCTTTTCTTGAGAATGTTTTCACTGAAAATGTTTTCAAATTTTAAAACATACATTTTCAAATGCATTTTCTGTTTTTACTGAAAATGAAAACAGAAAATGGACAAACCAAATACCCCTATGCTTTTGAAAGATCAACATCAAGGGGTGGTGATGGTCTAATTTGCTTCTGCAAAGAGTGCAACAAGAAATAAAATCCTAGGAGTTAAGACAATCTACATTGCAAATAGGCATGTTCAGCCTTAGATCAATACAGGCATTCCCCTTTTGAAATTCGACCAAGTAAAGGTTGCCCTTTGGTGGGGATATGAGTTAAGTTGTTGACATTAGACCAAGAACCGAATTCCCCCCAAGCCAGAGTAGAAAGAAGTCTGCCTCCCTTCTTTTCATGAGCACCAAGAACAAAATTGAAGTCACCAAGGTACCACTAGGGACCCTGGAAGCGATTCTAGAGGTTAGTAAGCTCAAGCCAAAGATTCCTTCGCTACACATGAGATGTAAAGGCACGCACTACAAATAAAAAAACAAGTCTGATTATTCAAAATTAAAGACACTACTGCAAAAAGTGTTTATTACGACACCTCAACTACGACAGTCGGCCAAAAACCATTTTTGAAAAGTATTTGGTGGCAATATTGTAATAAATTATGAGTTTAAGGACGGCTATTTAGAAGACCATTGTAATTGAATGATGTACAAAGATGGTCTTCCAAACCCGTCTTTGTATTTTTACACTTTTTTTGTTTTCTCTCTCTTATCATACAACTGTTACTATTTTTTCTTGATATTCTCACTTTCTCTCTCTCTCTCTTTCTCTCTCTTATGGGGTAGCGCACTGGTTGTGCTCCTTCAGCTGAACTTCTTCGTTGCGGCACTGAGTGAGGTGGTTCACTCTATCTGCCTCTTTCTCTTCTCTGTTCCTAGAAAAAAACCATCATCTTTTTAGATCTATACCAACGGCGAAGGAAATAATCTCTTGCCAAAAGCAAAACCCTAAACACTTCCTCTGAGTATTTACCAGAACCATAGTTTTTAAAAGCTGAGAGTGTCGAAGGCACAACTGTCATGTGGGAAGGTCCCAAGTAAGTGTCTTCTACTGATCTTTGTTCATTTTATTGCTATTTGTATCAATTGCAAGCATCGAGCCATCTAATGGTTTAATCCATGTATTATGTTTGAGACTTGTGCTTTTCTTTGCATAATTTTTCATCAATAAAATTCCTTTGCTGCAGTGTGTGCTAGAAATTAAAAAGATCATTGACACCATTGCCGAAGAAGGGGTCTCTGACCTCACTCGCATCCCTCTTCCCAGTAGAGGAGGTGCAGAAGGTGACCAAGTGCATTGAAGACACCATTGCCGACAAGCAGAGCAAACTCGACCACGTACAAGGTTTTGCCACCGACAAAACAGCCTCATCAACCTCGACCAAAAGATCCTTGAACAGCTCTCCCATGACATCATGGTAATCAACAAACAAACCCTCCTTTTTCACACATTTCAACTTTCACGTTCATTAACTTGGTAGTAGGTGTTTAGGTTCCGTTTGGGAAAGCAGCGTTCTTCCCAAGTTGTTTGATTCACACCAATGAGTTCCTGGTATGCGTTTTCTTCCCTTCAATTCTTTGATTCAGTGTGCATTTTCTCAGCGTCAAGAGGTTTTGTTTTGTTTTGGTTGCTAGGTTCTTTTAGGAGAAGGATATTATGATGAGAGAACTTCGAAGCAAACCGTTGAGATTTTACAGCGAAGAGGGAAGTCCTTGGATTCGCGGGTTGATTCTCTTGAGGTCAATATCAAGGACCTTGAAGCAGAGGCTTCATTTCTCAATGCCACGGCTTCATTTTTGGTTGCTAGGTTCTTTTGGGAGAAGGGTATTATGCTGAATTTTTAATGCTGAAATGCTGAATTTGTTCTATGTAAATTCTTCCATTAAAAATATTAGGAATTTTGCTTTTTGATCTCAAACGTGTAGAGAGACTGGAGAGCCTTTGACTGTCAATTTTTATGTGTACAATGGAAGCAATTTTTTATGTTAATTCTGCAGTTCAATTCAACTTCTAATTTGTGATGTCTATCTTATCAATTATTTTATATGCATTATTATTATTATTATTATTATTGGTTTGCTACCATGGAAATGACATATCAGGGAAGGGAACAGAGTGAAATAGTAGAGAGATGGCAGGTGTACTCCTTCACCAGATGTGCCAAGTTTTACAGTAATTTATGGATGAGTAGACAACTAGGTGAGTGCACACTTTTATTTATTCTTTTGTGGTAGGATTTGAGGACAAGACTCAATATAACTACTCACTGAATCACTGGCTGATTGAAAAAGAAAGATAAGAAATCTTAGCTTTCACTGAATAGGAACGTTGAATTAAAAAGAAAGATAAGAAATCTTAGTTTACTTATTAATAATTCTACTTATTTCTTCAAAGCCATCTATATATAGTTTACTTAAGTGTGTGAATTGTTATAAATCATCACTTACCTGTTATGTGTCCATTGTTGCCCCTATTATATTTTTTACATCATATATATATGCAGGATTATGGTAGGACTACCATCTTTGGAGAACAGGGAAAAGATTTTGAGGAATCTTTTGGCAAAAGAAAAGGTGGACAACGAAGTTGAGTTTAAGGAACTTGCAACTATGACAGAAGGATATACTGGAAGTGATCTAAAGGTTGCTACTATTCTTTTATATTGTTCACATTGGATATAACACTATCTTGTAACAAGTGCTTTTTGTTTTCTATGCTTTTAATTATATCATTTATTCATTGTCAACCTGTCCATTGTAGAACTTGTGCACAAATGCTACTTATCGGCCTGTGAAAGAGCTAATTTAGCAAGAGAGGCTAAAGAGTCTGGTAAGTGGAATTTATTAGACAATGTCCATTGAGTTTAATTGGTATGACTTAAAAAATTCTGCTCTTATATTTATTAGATATCTTTCATAGGGGTATTGAAATTTTGAAATCAGATTACTTAACAACATTTAGTTAGTTCGTGCCTGCTTACTAAAATTCATTCATTTATAATACATATTATTGAGAGTCATATGGTGATGGTCTCATAACTCTTTCCTTGCTAATTCAATATTGCTAAATTTTAGCGGTGGATTTTTTAAAAAAATTACTTTAGATTGTTTGGTTGCTATTTTTTAATTTATTAGAGGAGACTTAATTCATTTAATTGAAATTGGTTAGTTAGTTCGTTAATTTTTGGTTACCACTTGGAGTATCACGGGGTATTGAGGACATGTACGTGGGAAACAATTTTTTTATTGTGTATAATTTTTTATTAAGAGTCTAGGAAAGTAAATAAAATAATAATAATTTATTTAAGTTAAAATTAGTTTATACGCAAGTTAAAAATATTTTTTTAAGAAATTAATACAAGAGTGTCTACAAATTAATTTATGTAGAAGCTAATTTTAGTTTATGAAAAATAGAAAAAGTTTATTTTATTTTATTTTTTTCTTTTGCAAGTGTTTCTAGAAAAATTTACTTAAACATGCTCTAAAGAAGCTAAATCTACCATTTTATGATAATTCTGGCTAAAATAGAAAAGTTGCATACAAATGAAAATGTTACTACATTTTTTTTCTAGAAAAAAAAAAGAAAAAACAATGATACATGCTTGATTTTTTTTCTTTTTTTGTAAATGAAGTTGTATGAGAAGGGCACTTGGTGTGGTGGGTCTTCCTAATCCATTGAAGAGAAATTATTAAAATATGAAGTCTGCTCTTATCTAAATCACCCTTATTTATCTAGATTAAGACAACCTTTAGTAGAATATAGGAAGCTGCAAAGTTCCCTCTTTTGGGGTAGAGTCAATTCATCAATTAGGAGTTGGTGAGAGAATGGAAGCCACATAGCAGAACAATTCAAAGGTGGCTGGTGTTGATTGATTATTTGCAGTCATGGGAGTTCCACGTCAACCAAGCCTATAATCAGTATACTCCTGTAAGACACCCATTTTATGCCAAAGTTTGGATCTTTTTTATTTTTTCAACCCTGGTCTGGATAGAGTGTGCAAAAGGGGCATTTATGCTTCAAGTTATTTACAAAATCCATTTTTGACTATGATTTTGTATTTTTGGTTTTCTATGTTTGTTTTAATTTGTCTTCTTGTTCTTCCTTGTGGATATGGTATATTAACTTATGGCTTATGTATTTTGTGGGATCGATGGATCAATATGGGTTGTTGTTCACTTCACTGCTTCATATTAGAATTTATCATCTCTATCATACCATGCATTTTTTACTCTTTCTCGCTCCCACATTATCTTCCCATTCTATATCACTCCCACATTAATTATTTATATTTTTCTGATGGGATATCAACCGGAAAAAGTATAAATAATTAAAAATAATATTTAATTCAAAGACGGTGCGTACATCAGCAACGTCTTAGAATGTCTACTTTCAAAGACGTTGTTGAGGTAAGCACCCTCTTAGAATGCGTACTTTCAAAGACGGTGCTTACCTCAGCAACGTCTTTGAAAGTAGGCATTCAAAGACGGTGCTTACCTCAACAACGTCTTAGAATGCCTACTTTCAAAGACGTTGCTAAGGTAAGCATCGTCTTTGAAAGTTTCTCACTTTCAAAGACGGTATTTTGGGACCTGTCGTTGATATTTTTAAGTTTTGACGATGTCACATTCAACGACGTTCATCCCCTATTTGACCGTCGTAGAATCTCCTTTTTCTAGTAGTGAGAGAAAGCTACATGTTGGTCAGAGTGAGCCACCATAGAGGGGTTGAGCTCATCAGAACAAAGAGATTAGGAAACTTAGAAATTCTATTGTTGTAGCAAAAAGTTTTAAGTCCAGAGCACTCCAAAATGTTGGATCGAGTGGCCTCAAAATAATTAAGAAGGGGGGGGGGTTGAATTAATTATTCCTAAACCTTTACTAATTAAAAAATTTACTCTTCTAAGGCTTTTACTATGTTATTAAGAGAATGAGGAGTAGAAGAGAAACTTAACAGAAAGTAAAAGCGGAAATTAAAATGCACAGAGGAAAGTAAAAGAGTAGGGAAGAAGGAGACAAACACATAAGAGTTTTTATACTGGTTCGACAACAACCTGTGCCTACATCTAGTCCCCAAGCGACCTGCGGTCCTTGAGATTTCTTTCAACCTTGTAAAAATCCTTTTACAAGCAAAGATCCACAAGGGATGTACCCTCCCTTGTTCTCTTTGAACCTAGTGGATGTACCCTCCACTAGAACTGATCTACAAGAGATGTACCCTCTCTTGTTCTCAGTCAACAACCCAAGTAGATATACCCTCTACTTGTACCACAAAGGATGTACCCTCCAATGTGTTAAGACAAAGATCTTAGGCTGTTAAACCTTTGATACTTTGTGAATAGGGATACAAAAGAATTCTCAGGCAGTTAGTCCTTTGAACACTTTTGTATAAGGGAATGGAAAGAATCAAAAGAATTCTCAGACTATGTCGTTTTGAATTCTTTAACAAGGGAGAAGGGAGACATAAAAGAATTGAGGCGGTTAGTCCTTTGTTCTTTTGGAAAAGGGAGAAAAGAGACACAAAAAGAATTCAGGCGGTTAGTCCTTGGCGAATTCTTTTTGGCAAAGGGAGAAGAGAATGAAAAGATGAATAGCACAAGTTTTCAAGGTTTGGAAAACCAGAAAACTTCAGAAAGCTTTTGGTACAAAGAAGAAGAAGTTCAAAGAGATTCAAGGCTTGTAAAGGATTGTAAGAGATTGATTGGAAAAGTATATTGGAAAGCAAATCAAAGCCTTGCTTTTATAGACTCTTCATGTCTGGCCAAGAGGACCATTTAGAAGAGTTATAACTTTTAGAAAAACTTAAAACCAATTTGAAAAAGTCAAAAACCTTTTGAAGAGTTACATCTTTTGATTTATTCAGAAACTAACACTGGTAATCGATTACCAAATAAGTGTAATCGATTACACAAAGCTTTTATGTGAAAGGATGTGACTCTTCACATTTGAATTTGAATTTTAACGTTCAAAGGCACTGGTAATCGATTACCAAAACATTGTAATCGATTACAGCTTTTTGAAATTAATTGGAACGTTGTAAATTCAGTTTGAAAACTTTTTCAAATCCATTTTGCTACTGGTAATCGATTACAACAACCTGATAATCGATTACCAGAGAGTAAAAACTCTTTGGTAAACATGTTTTGAGAAAAATCCATGTGCTACTCAATTTTTGAGAAAACCTTTTCATACTTACCTTGATTAAGCCTTCTCTTGATTCTTGAATCTATCTTGAGTCTTGATCTCTTGAATCTTAATTCTTGAAATCTTGATCTCTTGAATCTTGATTCTTGATTCTTGAAATCAACTTTCCTTTTGAAACTTGAAGTGTTCTTGATTCTATCTTGAATATCTTGAACTCATTCTTTGATTGACCTTTGAGCTTTTTGTCATCACCTTTGTCATCATCTTTTGTTATCATCTTTGTTATCATCAAAACATCTTTGAATCACTCTTGATTCATCATGAAGCTTTGCTTCTACACAAAAGGTTGGAGGAAAAAAGTTTATTATGCATCATAGGCTCAGAGATGAACAATAACTTTGGTTTGTTGACTTGACACAACTTCTTCGAGACTAATCCTGATGCAATCCTACCCCTTACATCAAATCTAGAGTCTAGGTTCGCAATCCCACAAATATTCCATAAAGTAGCCTTCATGTTGATTTCTTTTTCTTGGCAACCTTTGATCGGTTTTTTTCTTTCTTAGCAGAAGCAACTGCTTGAGTCTTTTCTTTCATTTTTTTTCTTTTGAGCTTTTGAAATTAATGGAGTGAAAGGAGTTTGGTATTCATTGCACTCTTGTAAGGGTATTTCAATTTCCTTATCAACTTCTTCATCCTCCTCATTAGCCCAGAATTTGGATAACATGTTGTAATCCTATTGAATAGTGATCGGGCATAATTTTCTCGGGTGAAGAGTGTTAGTAAAGGGCGAAGCGTCATTCCCCACCTCAATGTTAAGGATAGTTGATTCTATTGAAGAAGATATTACCTCTAAGGATTTTATAAAGGGTTTTGGTCAAGGGAATTCCCAACCAAGGTGTTTGATCTATCTGTCTGAGCCACTAGGTTGGACTTCCTCAATGCGAGTAAGACCCTCCGTCTGCTTTTAACATTCTTCAACAATAATCTCTTCACTGACCACCTTTTTTAAAGAGAATTTTGTCAAACAAGTTGATTGCTTGGAGGGTGATCATCCTTGTTTTTGTCCACATGAGAAGGGGCCTCTACCAGTAGGACTACATGTTGTTTGTCTTTTAATTTGTTGTTCCCCATAGGCTGCAGGTCTTGCTGCTCCTTTAAATCCCTCCTTTTGCACTACAAGATGTTGTGTCCAACAACTTTGCAGACATCACAAAAGGGAAGAAGTTTTCATAGTTAACTTTGACAAGAAAAGCATACGACTCTCTTTCCACCATGACCTCCAAATGAAGGGTTTTGGCGAGGTCAACATCCATAAGGATGCAGGAGAAATGGCCAAAAGTTTTGGATTTGGTGGCCTCATCCAGAGTGATGGGGGAACCCACTGCCCCTACAATTTCGAATAGAAGCTGTAGATCCCAATATTCCTGCGAAAACTCGTGAACTCTTTTCCAGCATTGGGCGTGCGTTTGCCTTACCTTGTTAGGGTTGAAATTAGAGCTCCATTGGGAAAGCCTCAACGATCATGGTTGCAGATTCCAATTTCCTACTAACCAAACACTTCTTAGGTCCTCTAGAGACGCAAAGCTAAATTCATAAAACCCCTTACCCAGGGGTATCACCCTAGTGGTTAATGGGTCTCCACTCTCCACAGTTTGGTAAGCTTCTCCCTCAGATCAAAGGCAGTGATGGGAGCTAACCCTTTGATCATAATCAACTTTCCATGTAACCTGTTTTTTTTTTACAGTTTTAAAGGCTCTTTTGATACACATCATATCCTCGGTAATCTTAATCGTGAGTGTGTCCCCCTTGAAGGATTGGGAGTTGACTCAATGGGATGTCGAAGGAAGTGCTCAAAGCAAGAGAAAACGACTTATACCGCGGCTTCACTTTTGATGGGCAAAGATCAGCGAAAGTGGAAGAAGCAAGAAAGGGCCAAGGGCATGCTGTTGCGGCCTCCTCCATCGTGGACGTGCGGGAGCAACGATAGTAGTTAGGGTGGAGAGCCCTAGCGGAGCGTCATATTCGGGTCGGGTCTCAAGTTTTCAGATTTTTTTTTAGTTACCTTTTTCGTGAAGAATGAATTTAATTAAAGATTGTTTTACTTTTATACTATCACTATAAATTATTATATAAAGAATTATTAACTTTTATAATAGCACTCATTCTTTCCGTAGTTAGTGGACATGTAAAAATGCAACCCTAGCATCCTTTGGAAAATTTTAATATATTTATAGATTATTTTGACATGTATAAAAATCGAACTAAAAAAAATTGTGAAAGTGACAATCTTCGCCTGGTGGAAATCATTCATTCTTGGAGTTGTCCGGATTATCATCCCCGTTGCTTCCTTGATAGCCATCATCCTTCAATTTTGGCAACGAAACTGGAATTTAGAAATCCAATTCTCCTCTAGTGAGACCAACTTGGTGACGCATGCTCTTGCTAACCCAGGTTCCACGAGAGGCTTAGTTTTGTTCCCTTCCCCCCTCCACAATATTTAAAAAAAAAACTAAAATAAACATTGCGATAAAAAATTAAACTAAAAAATGGGACAAATAAAACTCAAATAACAAGTTTTTTTTTTTTTATAAGAAAAATAGGTGAGTAAAAAAGAGAAGTGATGGTTGTAATTCCAACAAGGTTGACACCACATACCTCATCCATCACATTAAGCTCCACCTACAGAATAACATTAAAATAAGAAAAGAAATACAAAAATGAAGATGAAACATTTTTTTAAATTTGTATTAGAAAAAAAAAAAAAAAGGAAACAGGGTGTATGTATGTGTGTGTATGATCATTGATTTTTTTTTTCTTGAAGATTTGAATTTTCAATTTATTTTTAGAACTCTCGGGCATCCATGTAATTTATGGGCCCAAATTGAAGCAAAACACAAAAGGAGTGCAGGTAAAACACAACGTACAAATTATAGTTAATATAGAATAGTACTAAATAAAGGAAAACAATAGCAAAGAAAAAAAATGCAAAGTTTAGGTCTTTAATATATTTTCTTTAAAATAGGAAGTCACAGAGACATACTAGAACTCAAATAGCAAGTATACTTCTATTATTATCCCTTCTAATTCACGCAAGTAAAAACAAAAAACTATTTAATTTATTAATTGCTAAAGCAAAGCAACGAAGCTTACAAAGGATGAACATTGATGTGGAACAATGTAGCCACAGAACAATGGCACATGCCCTTACCTGTGTGAATAACATGGCTCTCACTGTCAAACCCTACAAAGTCTGGTATATATATTCTGCTTCTTCAAGCTCATGCAAAATGATAGTCGGTATACGTATCTTTGCCTTCAAGTTACATAAATGTGCCTACAATTGATATGGTCATACATCCATCAACTATCTCTAATTAAAGTGAAACAGTGCGGTTCATTTTAGAAACTAAAATATATAATTTTATATGAGAAAATCAAATGTTGATATTAATTGTACATATATAATAAACTAGATCTAGAGTAACACCCGTGCTCTGTACAAGTAGGGGAAGAAAAAAATTCCAAACAGTTGGTCTGTACTTTTAATTAGAGGGAGTGTAGAGTAATAAAAAATTTGGTGTATAGGCCAACACGAAATATTTTACAGATATAAATGTATGCCAATTAAGCTAGCAACATTTGAGTTGTTCAAAGCAGTCTTGACTCCTGAACATTACATTCTTGTTCAATTATAGCGCAAAGTAATCCTTGTTCAAATTCTAACTCCTGAATATTCTAGCTCTTGCTGCGATTACCTATGCCAAAATGCAAAAGGATTTTTGATATATCAAGTATATTTTAGATTGAATAATACATAAGTTAAGAACTTTAAGAAAGTATCATCTTTAACAACTAAGTGATATTATTAATACAAACATATAATATTAAATTTATAATTTAATTATCTTTAGTGCTATAATGCTCATTAGTAAAAAGTTTGGCTTTGAGTAAGCTTATCCACAAATATCTCTAGAAGAAAAAAAAATGAGTTTCTTTGTAAACTCAAATTAGTTTATGCAATTTATAGAAACTCTCTTCTCTCATATATAGCTCCTTTAAAGATGAAAAAATTTCTAAAAATTAACTTATATAATTTATGTAGAAACTCTTGTTTTTTCTTTTTCTTAAAGTGTTTATGAAAAAACTTACCAAAAAAGACTCTGTCATTAAGAAAAAATTATGAAGCTTATCCGTTGGTTTTGTTTTATTAGAAGCTTTTTATCTTCATGTGCGTTGTTCCCTGATTCGTAGTAATTGCTAATGTAACATGAGTTTAATGGAACATATTGTCGGTGTAAAATTACAGAATAAAGAAATTAGAAAATCATAACTAATAAGACTCTTAACCCAGTAAATAAATTAATTTTAGAAATTGATTTGTAATTAAATAATATTATACAACTACTTTAAGTTATTAATACATAGCCTATTTTATCATTTTACATTTCATATTTTATTCGTCTAAATTTCCATTGTATTGAATAACATTTTTTTTTTCTTTCCAGAAAGTAACATATCTTTATAACCAAAAATCATTAGACTAATCACCCCAAACATAAAAATTACCAAAATAAATTATTCCCTTCCAACAAAATATTCTCCATATACACTATCAGCATATTTTTATCTCATATTGTTTCAAATCTTTCTCACAGAATTTATTTTTGGCCACATGCACACAATTATTAAGCTTGTTGCAGCCACAAGTGACTTATTTACGTTCAATCCTTAAACTGACTTGAGATTTCCTTCACTTGATGTGAAAGTAAGGTCCCGTTTGCAATGATTTTTAATTGTGAGTTTCAAAGTTCTAGAAACAACAACCAGATTTAAATATATATAAAAAATAACCAAATTTTAATTTAGAAAATTCATGTTTTGGTTCTTATATTTTTGTGAAAATTTATTTTTAGTTCTTGAAGTTTCATATAATCTAATTTAATTCCTATATATATTTTAAAAAAAATTATTTTTAATTCTTCTGAGGCTGACAAGTAGAGTGTGTTTCTTTTATATATATATATATATATATATATATATATATATATATATATATATATATATATATATATATAAAATGATTAAATTATGATATGAAAAATTGTTTTATATTTTTTTAAGAAAATAAGTTATTAATATATCTTCCCTAAATACATCAAACCGCAAATTTCATGACTCCATTTTTGTCTTTGCTTTCTTCGTCATTCTTATTTAGGTTCATTCTTTAGACTTTGACTTGAGATTTCCTTCACTTGATGAGAAAATAAAGTTCTGTTTGAAGTGATATTCACTTGTGAGTTTCAATGTTCTAAAAAAATAACCAAATTATAATTTGAGAAAAATATGTTTTTAGTATTTTTGCGAAATCTTATTTTTAATTCTTGAAGTTTCATATTATTTAATTTAGTTCATATATACTTTACAGAAAACTTAATTTTAGTTCCTCTTAACAGAATTTTCATAAACGGCATTAACATATCTGTTATGGCAAACAGAGTGTGTTTTTTAAAAATTGATTAAAATGATGTGAAAAATGATTTTAGTTTTTTTTTTAAGAAAAAAAGTTATTAATATGTCTCTCCTAAACACATCAAACTAAAACTTTCAAGGGCTTCATTTTTATCTTTGTTTCCACCATCATTCCTCAATAGTTGTTGTAGATTTGTTTTTGTGTCTTCTTCTTATGTTGTTTATTTCTTGAACGCTACTTTCATGAATTTGCACAGTAGATAGACAATGTAATCTATTTGCCATGTAAGAAATGACGCCAACACCATTTATGAAGAGGGACTAAAAATAAGTGCTTTTTTTGTAAAGTTTGGGGACTAAATTGGATGATATAAAACTATGTGGACTATAAACAAGATTTCATGAAAGCATAGGGACTAAAAATATATTGTTCCTTTTCAATTTTAGTTTTAAAATAAACTCATTTTAAAAGGGTGTTTTGTGTGGCAATGACATCAATGATAGCAACAATGCTGATAGTGGTGTGTTTGGCAACAATAATGGTGATACTGATAGTAATAGTAGTGGTGACAGTAGTTATGGTAGAGGGGACAATGTCAATACCAATGGTTGTGTTGGTAGTGGTGGTGGTGTCGGTGACAATGATGGTAGTGGTGGAGGCAAGAATGATGATGGCGGGAACAATGCTGGTGGTGGTAATGGTGGTGACGAGACAATTAACAAGAATGATCATTTGCTTGATGTAATTAAGGAGAGTGTTTTTTAAAACTAAATTCATAAACTCTTTTTTTTTTTGTTTTGGAAAATGAATGTAAAAGTATTTTGTAGATGAGTTAAAAAAAATTAACTTCATTTTTGTCAAATGAGTTTTATTTTAAAAATCCATGTATGTTGAAAATAACCGTTGTAAAAGACATGCTTTATAGT